>NW_022437123.1:1373957-1422561 GCF_009761245.1 Sapajus apella | reverse complement strand
AGGAAAACTTTGCCCTCTTTAGTAAAGAGATGGCCAGAGAATCAATTTCACTGTGACAAGAAACAAGAGATTTAATTTAGATTGTATAGTAACTGGTATGTAAATATTCACTAATCTTTCTTATCTATCAAAAGTGGCTAATGGTTAATCCTGTGTTTTGTGTTCTCAAAAACAGTTGGGTCAATCGTGTGTCTTTCTTTTGAAAAATAAGTGGAAAACAGAAGGCTCAGGATCTCTGGTTTAACTTTAATCAAGACTAAGTCAAAGGTATCTAGGGCCTAAATACTTGACAGATTTTAGCTTTTCTATTATCGATCTGTAAACACTTATATTAATTACTTCAAACTTTTCTCAGCATTGTTGAAAATCCCATGTATTCACCTTTTAGTTTTGTTTCTGTTGATGCAGAGGAGTTTTTTTTCTGTTGCTGTTGTTGTTTTAACAAACAGCCAAACAATATTTCATTTAAACCTGTGAAATGCTATGCAATTATTGAGGAGTGATTTACTTCCAATTATGTAGTCACTTTTAGAGTAGGTGTGATGTGGTACTGATAAGAATGTGTATTTTGTGGATTTGGGGTGGAGAGTTCTGTAAATGTTTATTAAGTTTACTTGTTCCGGGTCTGAGTTCAAGTCCTGGATATCCTTGTTAATTTTCTGTCTCGTTGATCTGTCTAACATTGACAATGTGATGTTAAAGTCTCCCACTATTATTGTGTGGGAGTCTAAGTGTCTTTATAAGTCATTAAGAACTTGCCTTATGTATCTGGGTGCTCCTGTATTGGGTGCATATATATTTAGGATCGTTAGCTCTTCTTGTTGCATTGATCCTTTTACCACTGTGTAATGTCCTTCTTTGACTCTTTTGATCTTGGTTGCCTTGAAGTCTATTTTATCAGAGGCGAGAATTGCAACTCCTGCTTTTTATTTATTTATTTTTGCTCTCCATTTGGTTGGTAAGGAGTTTTTAATTACACAGGAACTTACTGATAATTTGTTTCTTCTACTGCTTTTATATGAGAAAGTCCTTCTCCATATGTTTACCAATAGTTTCCACTTTAAATGCCTTAGGAAAACTATTCCTTCATCAGCTGTTGCATGATGTGAAGAATAATTTTATACATTTTCTGAGTGGTAATGCCAAACTGATCACATACAATAATTTTAAATTTTCTCCTTCTAAACTATTTTCAATCATGTTTCTTCTGATAGTTTTAATTACCATTGTTTTAAAGTATACTTTCATATCTGACAGAGCGATTCTACCTTATGCATTTTGTCTTTCTTTCCCCAAGAGATTTTCAGCTAGTGCTATTTATTTTACAGGATAAACTTTAGAGTTGCTTTTTAATTTCCTCTTCATCCCTCCAGGAAAAAATTCCATTCAGATTTAATTGGAAAACAGATTTCTAAATTAATTTGTGTTGAATTAATATGAGTTATATCTTTCAGTTTTGGAATATAGTACTTTAATCTATACAAATCTTTGTGTCTGTCCACACCCATACCATAATAAAGTTTCATAGTTTGAACAATAAATCTCAAATTTTAGGGTTATTTCTAGTTATATGGCTTTTGTAATTTGTATCTATTTTTTAACTTTAAATTAGGAAATCTTGATATGTAATACATTTTAATGTTCAATTACCCTTGTGTTCTTGGGATAAATCTTACTTGGTTCTGTCAAATGTTTATCAAATTATCTGCTGAGGTCAAGTATTGACTTAACCCAGAGGTGGTTTTGAGTATACCACTCTGATACAAGGATGATTTTGAGCGGAAGACAATTGAAAAAAAAAAATGTAGACACAAGCAAAACTCTCTGTCCTCCCACTGTCTCCACTAGAAAAGGCAGAACAATTCTTAATTAGAGACAAATCTAGACTCTTATCAGCCCAGAGGTGGCACTGGAGGAATCTACATAACAAATCCTTCTAAAGTAACTTTTGTTTTCTACAACTGTCCCCAGTATATTCACCTTCCTACAGTATGCCACCTCTAGAAGCTCAAAGTCCTATCCCTTTATGTTGTCACTGCTCTCAGTATTGTTCCTTTGTTAAGGTGTTATATAAGCTCAGGTTCTAATCACTTCTTTGAGTTACTCACCACTGAGTTTTTCCATATAAGCATAATACACGTGCTAGTAAAATCCAGTTTTTCTATTTTTAATCTGTCTTTTGTCAGTATCATTGCCAGAGTTCCAGTCAATGAACCTAAGATGGTCTGAGAAAAAATAAAAGCAACTTCTCTGCACCAACTAAAGGAATAATATCTACCTCTACTACAACTATTGCTACTCTCAGTACTTCACCTCTGACACCAAGATGTATGGGATTTCTTCCCCTATAACACCTGGGTATCTTACAATTCAATTCCATTCTGACATTATCTACCTTGGGTTAGCACAAACGGCACAGGTTAAGAGCTCAGTTTCACAGACTGCCCTCACTCCCCACTTCAGATGCCAATTGCAAGTCCAGGTTGTCACATGTGCTACTGACTGACTGGCAATAAATCAGAGGTTCCCACTATCCCTTCCTCAGGTTTGGTAATTTACTAAAACAACTCACAAAATTCAGGGAAACACTTTCACTTGTGTTCACCAATTTATTACAAAGGATATAATTCAGGAACAGTCAAACAAAAGACATATAGGGCAAGATATGGAGGCTGGGCACAGAGCTTCAATGTTCCTTCTGGGTACACCACCCTCCCAGCACTCTGTGTTCACAAACTCAACTCTCTGAATGCTCTCCTTTTGGGGTTTTATGGGGGTTTCATTACATAGACATGATCAATCACAGCATTGGCAATTGGCAATTAAGTCAATTTCCAGTCCCTCTCCTCTACCGAGAGGTTGGACTAAGTTCTCAACTTCTGATCACAGGATTTGTTCTTCTGGATAGATGGGTAGAAGAGAGATACTTTTTTCTTCCTTCTACCCCAGAGCTTATAAACCTTATTTAGAGAAATTGAAATAGTCATGAAATTAACATTATAAGTAATAACTGACATTGCTAATGTTCTCTTCCTTCCCTGCCATCTTCTTCATTTCTTTGTTTTTCCAATCTTTGTGTGCCCTGACACCACAGAAGAGGCAATAGGAAAACAGTCTAAACTTTTCCTCCAAGCAGCACAATTTTAAGAACAGGAATCAGAATAAATATTTATAATCCAAATATAACACAAGCTTGATTTCTTAGAGATTAACATGTCTTCTCTTATTTAATTCTCAAAACAACCTCATGAGGCAGTGCATGGTATCAGTTCTGTATGGCAAGAACGGTAGAAGTATACATTATTTTCATAGATACTGCAGTCTCCCCACAAGAATCTGTGGTCTTCTTGGTGCTAAATTGGCTTAGGAACCAAGAAAGCTCAGTGCTCATCAACATTCTCCTAGATAGAAACATAAAGATTCTTAGTGCGCCTACTTCTAGGATGGTATTGTAAATCTGAAGAATAAAAAAGACAGCGGTTTAGCAGTTGGCTTTTTTTGCTCACCCTGAAAGGATCCTACCTGCATAGAGACGACACTGGTATCTGGGTCCTCCTTAGGAAGGCAAAGGCCAGCAAAATGCCATACATCCTCCTTCTCTGGGCTTTTACTTCATCACATATATGTATCCTTGATTAAGTAAACTGGGAATTCATAGACCATAGTGTGCATGGTGGTGGGGTGTCTCATCTCACAAATGAAGAAATTGAGTCTTAGAAAGATTTGAGATAATTCCCAAAATCACTGAACTAGTATATGGTAGAACTGAGATATGGATGAAGGACCATCAGATTCTAGAGCTGTGGACTTCTATATCCCATGGTGTCCAGAAATGTTGGTTGACCACCCCAAATCCTCTTCCATTTCTCTTCTCTCTAGTCACCCTCCGGTCAGGCATGGCCATGTGACGATTCTGGCCAGAGATTTAAGTAGGCTACAGAATTCCTGGAAACATGTTTGTTTTTCTAATAGGGATAACCCTCCCTTCCCCTTCTTCCTTCAATGTGATGATGAGAGATGAAATAACCATTATGCAACCATTAGGAAAAGCCAAAATAATCAAAGTACCTTTAGTGCTGGTGGAGTTCAATTGTTGAACTAGCAGTGCATCTGCATTACTCTGGGTTTCTCTTTGAAAGTTATGAGTTTAAGTCACAGTAACCAGGTTTCTAACTACCACCAATTGATAAGCTCATGTAATGTCTTTTGCTGTGATTATTTTGACTTATTAACATATAGTATTAATTTTCCTCTTTTTTTGTCTAAAACTGCTTCACTCATTCTTTATTTTTAGTATTTCTGAGCAAATTTTATCTAGGTGTGATCCATGTAAGAAACGTTGTTGCATTTTGTTTTTAACTAAACCACTGAGAGGATTTTATATCTTAATTTTAAATCTGACAAAAGTTTAACAGTAAGTCTATTTCAACATCAGATAAGACTCTAGTGTATGTCACATGTGAGCCATATAGTGAATATAAAACAATCTAAACAAGTTTTATGAAAGAAAAAATCAGTAGCATAGTGCTTCATGGGAAATTAGTTACCTAGTAATTTTTTCCTGGTCCAAATCCTTTGTAAACATGCAGATATCCTTGACAGACCAAAGATGTTAGCTTCATTGGGCAGTTGATAATATTAAGCTGAATAACGTGATTTAAAGGTGCTACTAACCTCCATTGGCAACTAAGGCATAGATGAAAGAAACAAAGTCAAATGATTTCCAAACAGAATGCTTTGTTATTTTGCTCAGAAATTAATGCATCAATGTTATTGACTCTCAGTGAGAGTTAGCTTTTGTGTTGGTTTTGTTATGGTTGTGAGAGAAAAAGATTTGTACTTTAAATTATACCAACTTTAAAATACCTAATACCTAATTTGCCAAAATTTGTAAAGTTCATACATTTTGATGAAAGGTTGACTAATTGGGTGTATTGTTTTATATTCTGATTGAATATGTATAAGATCTGAAGGACCTACATGTGCCAGAATTTGCCCCAAATTCCCACAAACCATTTATTATCTACTATGTGCCCAAATATTTTACATACATTTTATCAGTCTCCAACATTCTTTGTAGAGATTTGAGAAAGTACAATTTACCCACAAGAACATTCTTACATTGTTTTGTGTTGTTTCCATATTAAAGGCCACAGATGAGTGGTTACCTAAGAGTCTATTTTTTATTGAAAAGAGGTGAAGAATAATATTTTAAGCAAATACCAAATGTTTAGGTCAGTCAACTGATTTTTTTCCACACACTTCTTCCATTGTAATAAACATTCATTCCTTACCTCATAGTAGTTCTGTGAGAATTTCTTAGGATCTGCATGATCCCTGCTGGCTTAGTCAGAAGAACATTCTCACAAGGGACCAAATGCTCTCTGTTTGAACTTTGGGGAAGTCTGGTTATTTTACTGTCTTTTGGACCTAGAAGAACAGGAAGCAGAAAAAATGAGAAACTTTTTTTTACTGTACTTTAGGTTCTGGGGTACATGTGCTGATCATGCAGGATTGTTGCATAGGTACACACATGGCAAGGTGGTTTGCTGCCTCCATCCCCCCGTCACCTACATCTTGCATTTCTCCCCCTGTTATCCCTCCCTGACATCCCCACTCATCCTGTTGTCCCTCCCTTTCCCCCCCAACAGACCCCTGTGTGTGATGCTTCCCTCCCTGTGCCCATGTGTTCTCATTGTTCATTACCCCCCTATGAGCGAGAACATGCAGTGTTTGATTTTCTGTTCTTGTGTCAGTTTGCTGAGAATGATGGTTTCCAGATTCATCCATGTCCCTACAGAGGACACAAACTCATTTTTTATGGTGGCATAGTATTCCAGGGTGTATATGTGCCACATTTTCCTTGTCTAGTCTATCTAGATGGGCATTTGGTTTGGTTCAAGGTCCTTGCTATTGTGAACAGTGCCGCTATGAACATACTTGTGTATGTGTCTTTATAATAGAATGATTTATAATCCTTTGGGTATATGCCCTTTATAGTAGAATGATTTATAATCCTTTGAGAATAATCCTTTGGTATTAATCCTTTGGGTATACGCTGGGTCAAATGGAATTTCTATTTCTAGGTCCTTGCGGAATCACCATACTGTCTTCAACAATGGTTGAACTAGTTTACACTCCCACCAACAGTGTAAAAGTGTTCCTATTTCTCCACATCCTCTCCAGCATCTGTTGTCTCAAGATTTTTTAATCACCATTCCAACTGGCATGAGGTGGTAGCTCAATGTGGTTTTGATTTGCATTTCTATAATAATCAGTGATGATGAGCATTTTTTCATATGTATGTTGGCCTTATATGTGTCTTCTTTTGAAGAGTGTCTGTTCATATACTTCTCCTACTTTTGGATGGGTTTGTTTTTTTCTTGTAAATCTGTTTTAGTTCTTTGTAGATTCTGGATATTAGCCCTTTGTCAGATGGGTAGATTGCAAAACTTTTTTCCCATTCTGTTGGTTGCTGGTTCACCCTAATGATTGCTTCTTTTGCTGTACAGATGCTCTAGAGTTTAATTAGGTCCCATTTGTCTATTTTGGCTTTTGTTGTCAGTGCTTATGGTGTTTTGGTCATGAAGTCCTTGCCTATGCCTGTGTCCTGAATGGTTTTGCCTAGGTTTATCTTCTAGGGTGTTTATGATGTTAGGTCTTATGTTTAAGTCTTTAATCCATTTGGAGTTAATTTTAGTGTAAGGTGTCAGGAAGCGGTCTAGTTTCTGCTTTCTGCACACTGCTAGCCAGTTTTCCCAACACCATTTATTAAACAGGGCGTCGTTTCCCCATTGTTTGTTTTTGTCAGGTTTGTCAAAGATCAGATGGTTGTAGATGTGTGGCATTGCCTCCAGGGCCTCTGTTCTGTTCCATTGTTTTATATCTGTTTTGGTACCAGTACCATGCTGTTTTGATTACTATAGCCTTGTAGCATAGTTTGAAATCAGGTAGCATGATGTCTCCAGCTTTGTTCTTTTTGCTTAGGATTGTCTTGGCTATGCGAATTCTTTTTTGGTTCCATATGAAGTTTAAGGTGGATTTTTCCAGTTGCGTGAAGAAGGTCATCGGTAGCTTGATGGGGATAGCATTCAATCTATAAATTACTTTGGGAACTATGGCCATTTTCACGATATTGATTCTTCCTAACTATGAGGATGGAATGTTTCTCCATCTGTTTGTGTCCTCTCTTATTTCGTTGAGCAGTGGCTTGTAGTTCTCCTTGAAGAGGTAGTACGTCCTTTGTTAGTTGTATTCCTAGGTATTTTGTTCCTTTTATAGCAATTGTGAATGGGAGTTTGCTCATGATTTGGCTCTGTTAGTCTGTTATTGGTGTATAGAAATGCTTGTGATTTCTGCACACTGATTTTGTATCCTGAGACTTTGCTGAAGTTGCTTATCAGTTTCAGGAGATTTGGGGCTGAGATGATAGGGTCTTCCAAATATACAATAATGTCATCTGCAAATAGAGATCATTTGACTTCCTCATTTCCTAATTGAATACTCTTTCTTTTGTTTTCTTGCCAAATTGCTCTGGCTAGAACTTCCAATACTATATAGAATAGGAGTGATGATAGAGGGCATCCTTGCCTAGTGCCAGATTTCAAAGGGAATGCTTCCAGTTTTTGCCCATTCAGTATGATGTTGGCTGTAGATTTGTCATAAATAGCTTTTATTGTTTTGAGATAGGTTCCTTCTATACCTAGTTTGTTGAAAGTTTTTAGCATAAAGTGCTGTTCAATTTTGTAGAAGGCCTTCTCTGCATCTATTGAGATAATCATGTGGTTTTTGTCTTTGGTTCTGTTTATGAGGTAGATTATGTTTACAGACTTGTGTATGTTGAACCAGCCTGGCATCCCCAGGATAAGGCCTAGTTGATCATGATGGATAAGCTTTTTGATGTACTGTTGCAATTGCTTTGCCAGTATTTTATTGAAGATTGTTGCATCTATGTTCATCATGGATATTGGCCTGAAGTTCTCTTTTTTTGTTGAGTCTCTGCCGGGTTTTGGTATCAGGATGGTCTCATAAAATGATTTGGGAAGGATTCCTTCTTTTTGGATTGTTTGCAATAGTTTCAGAAGGAATGATACCAGCTCCTTTTTGTACATCTGGTAGAATTCAGCTGTGAACCCATCTGGACCTAGACTTTTTTTGGTTGGTAGGCTGTTAATTGCTGCCTCAACTTCAGCCCTTGTTATTGGTCTGTTCAAGGTTTCAACTTCTTCCTGGTTTAGGCTTGGGAGGATGCAAGATTCCAGGAATTTATCCATTTCTTCCAGGTTTACTGGTTTATGTGCATAGAGTTGTTTGTAGTAATCTCTGATTGTAGTTTGTATTTCTGTAGAAACAGTGGTGATATCCCCTTTATTGCTTTTTATTGCATCTATTTGATTCTTCTCCCTTTTCTTTTTTATTAATCTGGCTAGTGGTCTATTTTATTGTTTGTTTCAAAAAACCAGCTCCTGGATTTATTGATTTTTTGAAGAGTTTTTTATGTCTCTATCTCCTTCAGTTCTGCTCTTAGTTATTTCTTGTCTTATGCTAGCTTTTGAGTTTTTTTGATCTTGCTCCTCTAGCTCTTTCAATTTTGACAATAGTGTCATATCCTTGCTTCTCATGTGGGCATTTATTGCTATAAATTTCCCTCTAGACACTGCTTTAAATGTGTCCCAGAGATGCTGGTACCTTTTGTCTTCATTCTCATTGGTTGCAAAGAACATCTTTATTTCTGCCTTCATTTCATTGTTTATCCAGTGGACATTCAGGAGCCAGTTGTTCAGTTTCCATGAAGCGGTGCGGTTCTGAGTTAGTGTCTTAATTCTGAATTCTAACTTGATTGCCCTGTGGTCTGAGAGAATGTTTATGATTTCCATTCTTTTGCATTTGCTGAGGAGTGATTTACTTTCAATTATGTGGTCAATTTTAGAGTAGGTGTCATGCGGTGCTGAGAAGAATGTATATTCTGTGGATTTGGGGTAGAGATTTTTGTCGATGTCTATTAGGTCCACTTGGTTCAGACCTGAGTTCAAGTTCTGGATATCCTTGTTAATTTCTGTCTCATGGATCTAATATTGACAGTGGAGTGTTAAAGTCTACCAATATTATTGTTTGGGAGTCTAAGTCTCTTTGTAGGTCATTAAGAACTTGTTTTATGTACCTGGGTACTCCTGTATTGGTTATATATATATTTAGGATCATTAGCTCTTCTTGATGCATTGATCCTTTTACCATTATGTAATGCCCTTCTTTGTCTCTTTTTATCTTTGTTGGTTTAAAGTCCATTTTATCAGAGAGTAGGATTAAAACCGCTTTTTTTTTTTTTTTGCTCTCCATTTGATTGATAAATCATCCTCCATCTCTTTATTTTGAGCCTATGTGTGTCCTTGCACGTGAGATGGATTTCCTGCATACAGCACAGTCATGGGTCTTGACTTTTTATCCAACTTGCCAAGTCTATGTCTTTGATTGGGGCATTTAGCCCATTTACATTTAAGGTTAATATTGTTATATGTGATTTTGATCCTGCCCTTTTTTTCCCCCCATTTATTTTATTGCATTTTAGGTTTTGGGGTACATGTGAGGAACATGCAAGATTGTTGCATAGGTACACACGTGGCAGCGTGATTTGCTGCCTTCCTCCCCATCACCTACATCTGGCATCTCTCCCCTTGCTATCTCTCCCCAGGTCCCCACCCCCCACCGTCCCTCCCCTATTTACCCCCAACTGACCCCAGTGTGTAGTGCTCCCCTCCCTGTGTCCATGTGTTCTCATTGTTCAACACCTGCCTATGAGTGAGATCCTGCCCTTTTGATGCTAGCTGGATGTTTTTCCTGTTAGTTGACACATTTTTTTCATTGTGTCAGTGGTCTTCACCATTTGGTACGTTTTTGTAGTGGCTGGTACCGGTTGTTTCTTTCCTTGTTTAGTGCTTCTTTCAGGAGCTCTTGTAAGGCAGGCCTGGTGGTGAAAAAATCTCTAAACAATTGCTTGTCCATAAATGATTTTCTTTCTCATTTGCTTATGGTGCTTATTTGGCTGGATATGAAATTCTAGGTTGAAAGTCCTTTTCTGTAATGATGTTGAATATTGGCCCTCAATCTCTTCTGGCTTGTAGGGTTTCTGCCAAGAGATCAACTGTGAGACTGATGGGCTTTTCTTTGTGGGTAACTCAACCTTTTTCTCTGGCTGCCCATAGCATTTTTTCCTTCATTTCAACCCTGGTGAATCTGATGATTATGTGCTTTGGGGTTGCTCTTCTTGAGGAATATCTTTGTGGTGTTCTCTGTATTTCCTGGCTTGAATTGTGGCGTGGCTTGCTAGGTTGGGGAAGTTCTCCTGGATAATATCCTGAAGAGTGTTTTGCAGCTTGGATTCATTCTCTCTGCCACATTCAGGTACACCTGTCAAACGTAGATTAGGTCTTTTCACATAATCCCATATTTCTTGGAGACATTGTTCCTTTCTTTTCACTCTTTTTTCCTCTATTCTTGCCTTCTTGCTTTAATTCATTGAGTTGATCTTCAATCTCTGATATTCCTTCTTCTGCTTGAACAATTTGGCTATTGAAACTTGTGTATGCTGTTTGAAGTTCTTGTGCTGTGTTTTTCAGCTCCATCAAGTCGTTTACATTCTTCTCTAAGCTGTTTATTCTAGTTAGCATCTCATCTAACCTTTTTTCTTGGTTCTTAGTTTCTTTGCCTTGGGTTAGCACATGTTCTTTTAGCTCTGAGGAATTTGTTATTTCCCGCCTTCTGAAGCCTGTTTCTGTCAATTCATCAGATTCATTCTCCATCCATCTTTGATCCCGAGCTGGTGAGGAGTTGTGATCCCTTGGTGGAGGGCAGGCATTCTGGTTTGTGGTGTTTTCATCATTTTTGCACTAGTTTCTTCCCATCTTAGTGGCTTTATCTACCTGTGGTCTTGGTAGTTGTTGACTTTCAGATGTGGTCTCTGAGTGGACGTCCTTTTAGTTGATGACAAAGTTATTTTTTTCTGTTTCTTAGTTTTCCTTCTAACAGGCCCCTCTGCTGCAGGATGGCTGGAGGTCCACTCCAGACCCTGCTTACCTGGGGATCAACTGTTGGGGCTGCAGAACAGTATGGGTGGCTGCTAGTTTCTTCTTCTGTTATCTTTGTCCCAGAAGGGTACCTGCCAGATGTCAGCCTGAGCTCTCCTTTATGAGGTGTCCCTTTGGGTATATGGGGGTCAGGGAGCTGCTTAAGGAGACAGTCTGTCCCTTATAGGAGCTCAAGTACTGTGCTGGGATCTCCATTGTTCTATGCAGAGATGCTGAGCAGGTGCTTTTAAGTCTGCTGCAGTGGAACTCATAACCGCCTCTTTTCCCAGTACTCTGTCCTAGGAAGGTCAGCTTTATTTATAAGTTCCTATCATGCTGCTGCCTTTTTTCATAGATGCCCTGCCCCACATGGAGTAGTCTAGTTAGTCTGCCAGCAGAGGTGTTGCTGAGCTGCCACAGGGTCTGCCCAGCTGCTGTGTGAACTGCCTTGGTAGTGGTGGTCGCCTTTCCCCAACACTGAGCTGGACCCTCATGGGTCCAGCTGAGCTTCCTGGAAAATTCTTAATCCAGAGCATTTCAGATTGCTTGTTTTGTGGGGGTGGTACCTGCAGAGCCAGATTGCCTGGTTCCCTGTCTCTGCCCCCTCCCTTTCAGTTCAACAGGAGGCTCTGTCTCCCAGGTATTCGAGGTGCCAGCTGAAACGGCTGCCCAGATTTGTGTGACTTTCTGTGCACCAAGCTGGCAGCAGCTGAAACTGCCATGCTGAAAACATGTGGCGCTTTTTGGCTCGGGAATCTCCTGGTCTATGGGCAGTGAAAATTTGTTTGGAAATGTGGTAGGCAGTCACCTTCTTCGTTGTTCTTGCTGGTAACTGCACTCCAGAGCTGTTCCTTTCGGCCATCTTGTATTTTCCCCCTGAAAACCAATTTTTAAACAGGCGTCCTATAGCAGCTCTATTCCCTAATTGTCCTAGGAAAGCAAGTAATTATTGGGAGGTGGTTCATTTCACTGAAAAATCCCTCCATCTTAAATATTCAAAAGATGTAGGAAACAAACACATCTCCCAGAATGATCTCTGACATAGCCTTGGTTCTATGAAAGATGATTATAGGGAACAACTATAGAGAATACCTGTTAACTGCCTAATTCCATCTGAAGGCAACATTCTTAATATATTCTTCCAAGAGAAAATTTTCATATGATACAAATATTTTATTACGCATTTAACTTTTCCCAAGTGTACAGTATACACAGGTCTAGGGAAATACATTATTAGCAATGCTTTTAGGTGTCAAGGGGGAAAACTTGCTTTCAGTTTTCTACATCAAGAATAAAAAAAAAAAACTAATTACATGTTCCAGAGTTCAATCTGTAAACTCTGAATTATATCATTTACACTTATAGTGCTAGAATCTAATATTTGTGTGGTTTTCAAAACTTAATCTTCTGAGCCACGAGAATTACTGCTGCAGAAAACATTCCTTGTGGTATAAAATCACAACCACAGCCAAAAGTTATCTTGCAACCAACGTTATCTTGGCCATTTTCAGAAATCATATACAATTCAATCAAGTTATCCATTGAGCAGTTTCCCTTTTGAACCTGATCAAATATTAGGTGACTTAGATTTTGCTTTCAAACATATACTTATTTCCCCACAGAAACACAATTTCTTTCAAAATCCTGTATGCATTTAAAATAGTCATAAATACAGTAGTATTTATTTTAACCTTTACAAGTTTATAAAATAACCAAATACCTAGGACTTTGAAGACAATACAGCTTAAGCCAAATGCACCTTGTGCAAGGGAATGGAATGTCACCCTCACCAGCGGTCCAGGACTCGTGAAAGTCATTGGGTAAAGTCGTCTCCCACATAATCCACCTAGGTTAAAAAGGTAAACTCTAGTAAAAAATAAGAATGCAAATTTTAGAGCAGTTTCTATATTTTAGGCAGCGCACTTAATTTAACCCACAAGTTAGGAATTGATTCTATTCTGTAAAATGAGGAAACAGGACTCTAGAACACAAGTGACTCACCCAAAGTGACAAATTAGTGGGATGGGAAGCTAGGATCTTCACCTTGGGTCCATGTATCTGATATCCATCATAATCTACTATGTTACAGCACTTCCTGAAGTACAGTAGGTAGTAAATTATTTTATCTTTA
This sequence comes from Sapajus apella, assembly GCF_009761245.1. Classification (NCBI taxonomy): domain Eukaryota; kingdom Metazoa; phylum Chordata; class Mammalia; order Primates; family Cebidae; genus Sapajus; species Sapajus apella. The sequence continues at coordinate 1,409,370 of NW_022437123.1, read as the reverse complement.
AAATGACCGTTGTGCCCTTTTTCTCCTAGAAAAGTAACCTATTATTAAAAATATCTCACCATGAAGATCTATGATGGAAAAAATGTCTCCCTGGAAATTTATTATTTCCCTATAATCAGTCTTCTATTGATTGCTTTGAGAACCTAAGTCAAAAAGATAGAGGGGAAAATTATAATCATAATTCTAAAATGATTCAGAGGGATGATTAAGCATGTGTGGAAAGAACCTGTGAATTTCTTAGGATCAAACTCTTCTACATTAAGAATAATTCAGTGTCATTTTGTAATATTTATTTAAATGTCACCTGCTCAGAAAGGTATCTGCTGATTGTACTACATACAACTATGTGGCACCTTTATCTGAGGTACTTCTTTTCTCCTTAGTTCTTCCATCTAAGATAGCATAGATTTAACTTATTATGTATCTTTTCCCTGCTAGAATATAAGCTTGATAAGGGCAGAAAAGTTTTTTTCATTACTGGATCATCAGAACCAAGATGACTCAGTCCCTGGCCCATAGTAGGTATTTCACAAATATTTGTAGGGATGAAAGGAGGGAGTGCTTAGAGCCAAGAAAGAGAAAAGAAAAAGCATTCATTGGCATTTTAAAGTATATGGTGGTGAAATGCTATGTGAAGAATGACCTAATATTTATTTGTAGCAAATAAAAGTGAATGTAACTTAAATGAATTGCTACATTTAACAGGAAGAAAGCCTTTTACAGTAAAGAATGCTATACAACTTAAGTAAAGGATAATATTTCCATTACAGTCTTGATGTTCTGCTAGCCATAATCTGAAGGAACAGAGCAATTCCACAAGGTTCAAGCTGACTGTTTCTAAAATTAAAGAATTCTTAGGTTGGAAAATTATAGGGCTTCCTCAGTTAATCTACAATGAAGTCAAGCATGGTTTTCAATAGGTAATAATGATAAAGTCAAGTTTCCCCAGAAAATGGGTCTTATAGATGTAGTGCTATCAATGGAGAAAAAAAGACTTATTTTTTTAAAGGAGGCAGGTATAGAGTCACTTTACCATATGAAAAAATATATTTCAGCATGATTTTAAAAGTCTTTTTTAAATTAAAGGTTCTGACCTCAGAATGGAGAATGAATTTTTAAGCATGAAAGCAACAAGATAAAATTCAAAGATCAAAGACATGTATGGATAGATTTAAACAAATAAATTAAAAATTGTATATTAATATAACACAAAGGCAAATGACAATACCAAGAATAAGCATTAAAAACAAATTAATGGGCCGGGCACAGTGGCTCAAGCCTGTAATCCCAGCACTTTGGGAGGCCGAGGTGGGCGGATCACAAGGTCAAGAGATCGAGGCCATCCTGGCCAACATGGTGAAACCCCGTCTCTACCAAAAAAATACAAAAGTTAGCTGGGCTTGGTGGCGTGCACCTGTAGTCCCAGCTAATCGGGAGGCTGAGGTTGCAGTGAGACGAGATTGTGCCACTGTACTCCAGCCTGGCGCCCGGTGACAAAGTGAGGCTCTGTCTCAAAAAAATAAATAAAATTTAAAAAAGAACAAATTAATGACAAAGAAAAGCATTAAGGATAAACATAATGACAACATTAAGAATACACATTAAGAATAAATGTGATAAAGGAAAAATATCTTTGTATTATAAAGCAATAAAAAGAATACTCAAATTTTAAAAATAAAAGATAATGGCAATTTTTTTAAAAAACAAGCTGTACACAGTAACACATGCCAGGTGTTTGGGAAACTGAGCTAGGAGAATCTTTTGAGCCTAGGAATTCAAGGCCAGCCTGGGCAACCTAGGGAGACAATATCTTAAGACCAATAAAAACAAAAGCAAAAAAGAAATTATCTCCATTAATGATTACTTTTAAAGGAAAATTCCCTATTAAATTGACATATTAGTTTTTGGGCATGGTGAAAGACGATCCTAGGCACTGCTAATGGTAGTGAAAATTAAGATAGCCTTTCTGACGAGTAATTTAACGAAACTTTACACAAAAAAACTCAGCATAAATGTATGAAAAAGAAAATATTCCAAGTTCTTAGGTGTTGACCTCATTTTGAAATATAGAGAAAGGAACAGATGGCAAGCTCTCTGCTCTCACGAAGCTTTCATTTTAGGTAAATGAAGATGGTTTCACAGAGAGATCAAAACTACTGATGAAATGAAAGCCAATGTAACAGACAATGACTGTGGGAAGGAATGGAAGATGCTACTTTGGACTGAAGAGCCCTCTTTGAGGAGGTGACTATTCTCTTGTTCACTTATTTATGAAGTGTCTTCAATATGTCAGGCATGCTCTAGGCACCAGGGCTTCTTGATATAAACAGGCAAAAGTTACGGCTCTCACGAAACTCACATTCAATAGGGAAGATACAGATAAACCATAATCATGGAAAAAAATCATAATGTGTTAGATTCTAACCTTTTAACCCAGGATCCCAAACTTTTTGGCACCAGGAACCGGGTTTGTGTGAGACTATTTTTCCACAAACAGTGGGAGGGATGGTTTTGGGATGAAACTGTTCCATCTCAGATCATCAGGCATTAGATTCTCATAAGGAGCACATATCCTACATCCCTTGCATGTGCAGTTCACATTCCTATGAGAACCTAATGCTGCCACTAACAGGAGGCAAAGTTCAGGTGATAATGCTTGTCCGTTGCTCACGGGTGTCTGAATTCCTAATAGGCCATAAGTTGGTACTGGGTTGGAGACCCCAGTGTTAGAAGATAACTGCTCTAAGTAAAGGGAAATGAGAGGTATGGAAGCAGGGGTGTGATGTAACTTACATCAGTCAAGGTTGGTTTCATTAAGAAGGTAATATTCTATCAATAATTGAAGGACATGAAGCACGAGGATGAGAAAGAGCTCTTTGAAGTGCTGGAAATAGACAGACAATGGCCCTAAGGTGAGAATGAGACGTATTGGGAGCCATGAGCTGATGGAGAAGGACTCTTCCAGGGAGTGTGAATTTTATTCCAGGTGCAAGAAGACCTGGAGCAGTTTTAATCAAGGGGGATGAAGGAGGTGATCTGATTCTAGGGGGAATATGTGCCAAGCAGATAGGCTAATTAATCGTGTCACTGTGGTCTAAATTAGATTGTACAATTGTGAATGGGAGTTCATTCATGATTTGGCTGTCTGTTTGTCTGTTATTGGTGTATAGGAATGCTCGTGAAAAAAGAGCCTGGATAGCCAAGACAATCCTAAGCTAGAAGAACAAAGCTGGAGGCATAAAAACCCTAGAAGAAAACCTAGGCAATAGCATTCAGGACATAGGCATGGGCAAAGATTTCATAACTAAAATACCAAAAGCAGTGGCAACAAAAGCCAAAATAGACTGATGGGATCTAATTAAATTAAAAAGCTTCTGCACAGCAAAAGAAACTATCATCAGAGTGAATAGGCAACCTACAGAATGAGAGAAAATTTTTGCAATCTAACCATCAGACAAAGGACTAATATCCAGAATCTAAAAGGAACTTAATATAAATTTACAAGAAAAAACAACCCCATCAAAAAGTGGTTGAAGGATATGAACAGAAGACATTTATGTGAACAACGAACATGAAAAAAAGCTCATCATGATTGGTCATTAGAGAAACGCAAATCAAAACCACAACAAGATGCCATCTCATGCCAGTTAGAATGGCGATCATTAAAAAGTTAGGAAACAACAGATACTAGAGAGGATGTGGAGAAGCAGGACACTGTTGGTGAGAGTGTAAATTAGTTCAACATTGTGGAAGACAATGTGGTAATTCCTCAAGGATCTAGAACTAGAAATACCATTTGGCCCAGCAATCCCATTACTAAGTATATACCCAAAGGATTATAAATCATTCTACTATAAAGACAATGCACACATGTTTATTGCAGCACTATTTACAATAGCAAAGACTTGGACTTGGAACCAACCCAAATGTCCATTAATGATAGACTGGAAAAAGAAAGTGTGGCACATTTACACCATGGAATACTCTGAAGCCATAAAAAAGGATGAGTTCATGTCCTTTGCAGGGACATGAATGAAGCTGGAAATCATCATTCTCAGCAAACTAACACAGGAACAGAAAACAAAACACCTCATGTTCTCACTCATAAGTGGGAGTTGAACAATGAGAACATGAGGACTTTGGGAGGGATAGCATTAGGAGAAATACCTGCACATTTCGCACATGTATCCCAGAACTTAAAAGTATAATTTTTTAAAAGAAGAAAACGTTAAGGTTGCTTGCAAGGAAAAAGCATTCCTATTACATGGATCAACATCTTGGTGGCATTATTACCAAGTCAGACTCACTCCTGATCATAAGCTGCCTACATGGACAAGACTCCTAGCACCAAGTTTATATGTCAGGAAGGATTACCTGCCATCTTTCTCTTCCTGGGTTGGTCTTCAGAAATAATTAGAACTGAGTTTCGACACACAGGAGACCCCAGGAGTGACAGATACTCAATGGTAAATTTCGCTATATTGCTTGGTGAAACTCGGAGCACCCAAGAACGTTCCAGTCTTCCGCTGTAATTCAGTGGATATTGTGGAATGGGAAAAAATCCTCTGAGCTTTTCTAGCTCTGCTTCAGAGCAACAACCTGCAATTCAGAACACATAGACACCAGGCACCAACATAAACAAGGCAAAGTAAAAAACTTCTGTCATAAGACTGAAAAACCTAGGCTTGCAAGAAGAAAGTTGAGACTTTGTTTCTGTCAGTTACAAATTATTCTGTTAAAAAAATTCCATTTAATGTGCCTTATTTTCTTGAAGTAATATATTATAGGGGTAGAATTTATATCCCAATTATTTTAAATTAATTTTTAATGAATTTTTTAAGTTTCTTAGAAGATACACAGTTCCCAGCAGGTTTTCATTTCTTTCCTTCTTTGCGATGCATCTGAAGACCTGTCCTAAAAGCTTCACTAAATTAGCTGAGCTTGCTGGGGCAAATGATTACATTCATTTGAACTTGTGACTGAGGTCATGAAAAAGATCATTTGCTGGATATATTGAGATGTCTCACTTCTTCAGCTTGCTAAGTCTAAGGCCCCTTTTGGACCTTCATGACACCTGCTGCAGTTTGGATGCCAGTTTTTTCCTGACCCACTGACTCAGCAACCATCTTCTCTTACGTCCTCATCTGGGCTTCCTCCTTAACTCTCTCTTCTTCCTTATGTCTATTGCTTTGACAAAAACTTTCTGAGAAATTAAAAAGAAATATTCTATGTTCATATTTTAATGTATGTATTAGTGAATACATACATTACTATGCATGGTCTGTCCTAGAGGAATTAATACAGTAACTGAGGAGGAGGTACGTAAACATGCTTTTATTAACAGGAGAAGTGAAAAGTGGAATAAGGCAAATGAAGTGCTACAAAACTTTAGCATTCTAGTCCATTGTTTGGTTCTGTGCCATTTCTTTGTTAGTCCTCTTTTTTATATGGCTACAAGAATATAATCAGATATTTACTGTTTTGATATAATAGTAAACTAAATGATCTTTCAGTCTATAATCTTCCCTCACTATGCCCTACCATCTGGGAATGGTGTATAAAACAAAAAATCAAGTTGTTTTCCTGCTGAAAGCAACTAACATAGTCCAGCTTGCAAGATCTTTCCACCTGGCCCCAACCTGTCTTTCTAATCTTCTTAGTTTTTCTCCCTCTCTATAGGAATCCTCTGTGACAAATCTGACTGGAAATCACATAGAGCCATGAATTACCAACAAGTCAAGACTTTTTATAAATGGGAGTAACAATCTGAAGAAAGCATTGCCAAGATTCATTAATTCTCCAGTGTAAAAAGTAAGTGGCAGGAGTGGGTGGGTGTTAAATGTGGCATGGTCCTAACAATCTGTCACCTAAAATAATCATAGAATGAAAACAAAGCAAGACCCTTTCGTATATAGAACTTTCAAAGTTATTTGGCATGCGTAACTATTTCTGAACGTATATAAAGGAGAAACAATTTCTTTACATTTTAACAATGTTCTTTTTGTTTGCTTTGAGATGGACTCGCACTGTCATCCAGGCTGGAGTGCAATGGTGCGATCTCGGCTCACTGCAGCCTCTGCCTCCTGGGTTCATGTGATTCTCCTGCCTCAGCCTCCCATGTAGCTGGGCTTACAGGCACACACCACTACACTCAGCTACTTTTGTGTATTTTTAGTAGAGACAGGGTTTCACTGTATTGGCCAGACTGGTCTCAGACTCCTGACCTTGGGACCTGCCAGCCTTGGTCTCCCAAAGTGCTGGGATTACAGGCATGAACCACTGCACCCGGCCACAATGTTCATTTTCTAACAGCCTGATTGAGATCATTCAAAAAATACATTAGATGGCACTGTCATCACCATTTATGAACCCTTATCTTGGATCAGACCCTCCTTGTTCTAAGTGCATTACATGGATTAACCTATTTAGGCACTCACTGAATTCATTCATTTAACTCAGTCCATTGAAATCAATAGTTTTTAGTCCACTCTCTGTCTCAATCCCAAGTCCAGATTTACTTTTAACCTACTCTACATATCTTTTACTCTTTGACTCGTGTTGCCAGACAAATGGTCCTTCGTCCACTCATCATTCCTGGAAGGTTTTAGCAGTCATTTTCTCCAACACTTTTGTCATAGTTCTTTCTGATTTCAATCACTATACACATGATGATTCCAGCACTCAAGTTTCCAGCTCCTCAACTTTCCTCCAATGATCTTGTCTTGCACCTGACCTCAGACACTTATCCTTATGATCAGCCCTTAAACACTTGATCAATAGCAGTAACTCGAAGCCTTCTGTAATCTCAGTTTCAGGAACCATTTTCTCCAACCACAATCTTCCATCTTTTCAGCCTCCCTTAATACCCCTTCCACATTTTGGGACCATAATTTACCTATTCTACCACCTTACCTTTGTCCCAAACAAATCTCTCATCATTATTTCACTTCTTACCTATCCTAAATTCCAATGATCCATCATTTCAACCACTTCTTCACATACACTTTGAATTCCCTTGTTACCCTCACATACTGGGGAACACTCCACTTTGATTAAATCCATGCTCGACCTACTCTGTACCTCTGTGTCTCCAGAGGAAAATATACAACTAAGCTAACTGGAGGCGTTCTGTTTTCTTCTCTCAATTTATGATCATTCATCACAGGGGGCCTTTATGCTCCCCAGCAATCCTACTATATCTTTCTATTCACTATGGCATTTTCTAGAAAAACATTTCATCCTTTTTTCTCCTAAAAATCAAACTTTCTTGCACAACCCCTCCTTTCATCTGCTAAAAAAAAAAAAAAAAAAAAAGGTCAATAAACAGAAGAATAAAACACCCACGCAGGTACCCTCAAGATCCTGCCTTCCATCCATTAACCACAGATGAAATGTACTTTGCTCCTATCTAAGACCATCCCCTCCTTTTGGGCACTAGATCCCATCTTCTTTCCTCTACTCAAAGTCATCACTCTTGCAATTCTACTTTTTATCTTACATTTTCTTTCAACTCTTCCTAGTTGTTTACTATGGTTGAGTATATCGGGGAAGGGGAAAACGTGGGTAACAAAGGAAAGACTGACGATTTGGAAACCAAGAGTGCTAATAAAATAGAACTTCCAGCCAGGTGTGGTGGCTCATGCCTGTAATCTCAGCACTTTGGGAGGCCAAGGCAGGCAGATCATGAGGTCAGGAGGTGGAGGCCATCCTGGCTAACACAGTGAAACCCTGTCTCTACTAAAAATACAGAAAATTAGCCAGCGTCGTAGTGGGCATCTGTAATCCCAGCTACTCTGGAGGCTGAGGCAGGAGAATTGCTTGAACCCAGGAGACAGAAGTTGCTGTGAGCTGAGATTGCACCACTGCACTCCAGCCTGGGCAACAGAGCAGGACTCTGTCTCTAAATAAAGGAATGAATAAATAAAATAGAACTTCTATCTTTCTACAAGTCTATTACAGATTTCTAATCCTCCAATTGCTGTTAGTTTAGACTAAAAATCAAATCCTATTATCCAACAAACAGTGGGAACTGTGGAAGAATTAAGAAAAATTCTAATGCTGATGCCAGTCTTGGTCATCTTATACCCAGATTCTTTACCTAGCAAGATACTTGCATATAGAAGGACTTTGGTTCAAGTAGAAGTAAACAGCTCAGAGTTTAAAATAATTGTATAATTCTCCAATTTTCAAGCACTTGTTCACAACCACAAGACTTTTAAAAAACCTGCAACAGGTCTAGCTTTGGGTTGGAAATGATCTCCAGCAATCATAATAACTACCCCCACTTTCAGCAAAAACTACCAACCAGAAGGAAAACACAGAGATTATACGGTTCCACAAAAAATTTAGCAAAGCTACATAGATGATGCTTTTTGCCAAATTCTTGCTGAAAGTATTAATGGGATAATGTGAACATTTATTACCTGGCCAAGATGCACTGTCTGGCGAAGGTGTGGGCAGTGGCAATTGTTGTTTTAAGGTTTTGCACTTATTTGTCTGAAGTGAAGCAGGACCTGTATTTGGGGAGAACATGTTAAAAATAAAGATGAAAGCCTGAGGACAAAATATAGTTGGCATCAAAACAGCCACTACCAAAAGAAATCCAGGATTAAGGCAGCTTTGGGAAAAGTCGGTTTTACTCTAACTCTACAAATGAGAGAACTTATTTTGCAGAATCTTGCATTTTAGTGTGTTTAGTAACTAAATGAAATTCGACTCTATGGTTTTCTCTTTCATGTTAATTTATACCACACTCACTGTTCCCAAACCCACTCTAAAGAAAGAGGTATTGTTTTAGTAACATCTGAAAACAACTTACCATTGATTTTGGATTGGATCCAGTCCAAGAAGACCATCACCCTGGCAAATATACCCGGCTTCCATGGCTGGACACAGCCAGCTCCCCAGCTGACAATGCCATAGAGGACAAAGGGACCATTTTCATGTCTACATACTAGTGGTCCACCAGAGTCTCCCTGAAACACCAAGAAAACATGTTCCAGAAAACTGCTTTAATCTAAAGCTCCTGCTTTTAATTTTTAGAAGAAGAATGATTAATAATATATTTGTAATGTGTTTAATTTCTTAAAGATTTGGTCTTTGTCAATTTGCATCTTTACATAGTATGTATTCACTGTTTTGCAAAAGGAAACAAAATTTATGAACAATCAGATGGTAATTGGATTCCAGGGTGAAGAAAAAGCCTAACTCACAAAATGAGAAAACAATTACTAAGTCTTCCCAGCCCCATCAGAAGGACATAGTCTTTAAATGATATCAATTAGTAAAACTGTAATATTTAAGATTTCAAGCTACATCTTTTTAAAATAAAAATTTACTTAGAAAACTGCACAGTGCTCAAATGAATTCAACACAAGAAATGGACTTTCTTTTTTTTTCTTTTTGAAAGTTGGGTTAGGATCATTGGGTGATAAACTCTATAGGTAATGTTTTCCCTATCACTGGTCACTCTTGACACAATCTATTCAGATCGAAGTGTAGAGTTACGACATACAGAGAAAGTAGGGTGTTGATGGTGAGGTGAAAAAAACTTAGACGTTGATTTATATCTATTAAAAGATATTCATGGCTTGGTGAGTTGGCTCACCCTTGTAATCCCAGCACTTTGGGAGGCTGAGGTGGGTGGATCATGAGGTCAGTAGTTTGAGATCAGCCTGACCAACATGGTGAAACCCCATCTCTACTAAAAGTACAAAAATTAGTCAGGCATGGTGGTGCACCTGTCCAGCTGCTCAGGAGGTGGAGGCAGGAGAATCACTTGAACCTGGGAGGTGGAAGTTGTGGTAAGTTGAAATGACACCACTGCACTACAGCCTGAGTGACAGAGCAAAACTCTCTCTCAAAAAAAGTATTTTAATTCTAGTATTACAATTTTATTTTTGCTTACTTGCAGATTCCAAAGTTACACAATATCAAAAAATTTAAAGGCCAAGCTAATTTAACTTCCTGGGATATTAGATGTGAAAAATTTTAATTAGAGAAATAAGTGATCTGTCCTATTTCACACACACAGGTAGTAGTAGCAGTAAAATCTGAGCCCATGTCACCTGCTAAAATTCAGTGTTCTTTCCTTTCCACCAAACTGATAAATGTTTATTAATGGAACTACCTTAAACAAGGCTAGTAGTTAGCTTATACAATTACTGAATTCAAGGAAAGACACATAGAAATTTAACTTACAGTTAATTATTTTTATGGTCTTAGATACGGCTGCTTTGGTCATGATTAAACACATTTCAAAAGGTAAAATGCCACCCAAAAGCACCAAGAAGTTCATGTAGATGGAAGTGTCTCTCTTTAATATTCCTCTCAATATTTGCATTGTTTAAATGGACAAATTATAAGCAGAAAGAAATTTTGAAGAAAACAGTGGTATTGTTATTAAGGGAACCAAACTATGTACATCACACATAGTCATCTATTAATTAGCACTAACATCTACATGTCTCTTCAGGTTCAATGTGAAAATCAATGGCAGCACAATAGGTGCCCTTGTTAATGTCTATTACTATTTACAACATGTGCCCATTTGACGGTAAGCACTGCATCTTATTCAACTTTGTATCCCAGGAAACCTACCACAATACGCAGCCCATAATACATGCTAAGTAAAGGTTTGCTTAATTTACAGTGAAATTTTATAAACTATATGCATCAAAGCAAGCCTTAATACATGGGATTTTCATTTTTTTTTAGAGTAGGCTTTCCAATTTTTAATCAGGTCTTTTGTAGGAAGTGAATGGACACAAATGTATTTAGGACCAAACTAAGTCCTTTGTCTTCTTATAAGATAAATTATGTTGATGGAACACATTTGAAACATCTATTTTATATAAAGAATTTAACAGAAGAAACCTTAAGTTGGGAAAAAAACACATTACTGTATTTCCTTTTTCCCAACTTAAGGTTTCTTCTGTTAAATTCTGTAATGTAGAACAATTATCATTTCTTCTGGGCCTAATTTTTTCACATAATGATTATACTTAAGACCCCCTTCCAGTTGGACAATTGTCTGATATATCTAGGCAAGTGTTTTGTTTTTTTAAAATCATTGATTTTTTTCAGTACCAACATATAGCCAATACATAATTTTTCAGGCAATTACAAACATTCCATATTACAGGAAACCTGTCTAGTTTATCTCTTTTTGCTTATCATATGGTGTAGCCCATGGTAAATATTCAGCAAACAAATGAACATTCTTTATTAAAAAATTATTCAATGCTGTGAGCCAGACATACCAAGTAAGACAGAGTATAAGCAAATAAGATGGTAACAGTAGCTATAAAGGAAATACTCAGAGTGAATGTAGAGAATAAAGGTAGGTATATATTTGTCTTACATGTGCATGTATGTGTATGCAGTTTCAATAACAGTTGAGCTATACATAAAGGATGACAAGGAGCCAGCTTTCCAAAAACCTGGATGAACATTTTATGAAAAAGATATATCTTGGCTAAGCCTCTAAGACAGTCAAGACACGGCCACTTGGGAGGTTAGAAAGCAACCAATGTGGCTGAGGACATATATTATTCTGTGAAGACAGAGATCTATGACTTTGCAGATGAAAAGAAGTTAGAAAAAATAGCAATGACATTCTTCAAAGAAATAGAAAAAATAATCATAAAATTTATATGGGACTACAAAAGACTCCGAATAGCCAAGCCGTCCTGAACAAAAAGAACAGAATTGGAAGAATCACATTACCTGACTTCAAATTATACTACAAAGCTATAGTAATCAAAACAGTACAGTACTTGCATAAAAACAGACTTGTAGAACAATGGAACAGAGTAGAAAACCCAGAAATAAATCCATACATCTACAGTGAACTCATTTTTTGTCAAAGGTACCAAAAAATACACTGGGGAAAGGACAGTTGCTTCGATAAATGGTGCTGGGAAAACCAGATATCCTTATACAGAAGAATGAAAGTAGACCCCTATTTCTCACCATTTGCAAAAATCAAATCAAAATGGATTAAAGACTCAAATCTCAGACCTCAAACTATGAAACTAATAAAAGAAAACATTGAGGAAACTTTCCAGGACATTGAACTGGACAAAGATTTCTTTAGTAATACCTCACAGGCACAGGTAACCAAAGAAAAAATGGACAAATGGGATCATATGTTAAAAAGCTTCTGCACTGCAAAGGAAACAAAGCCAAAAGACAACCTTTCTACAAAGTACTCATCTGACAAGAGATTAATAACCAGAATACATAAGGAGCTCAAATAACTCTATAGAAAAATCTAATAATCTGATTTTAATAATGGACAAAAACTCTGAATAGACATTTCTCAAAAGAAGACATACAAATGGCAAACCGGTATATGAAAAGGTGCCCAACATCATTGATGGGAGAAATGCAAATCAAAACTATGTTGAGATATTTTCTCACCTCAGTTAAAATGGCTTTTATCCAAAAGACAGGCAATAACAAATGCTTACAAGGATATGGAAAAAAAGAGAACCCATGTATACTATTGATGAGAATGTCAATTAGTACAACCACTATAGAGAATAATGTGGACTTTCCTCAAAAAATAATATAAATACAATTGATATAACAATCCTACTCCTAGGTATATGCCCAAGAGAAAGGAAATCAAGATATTGAAAAGTTATCTGCACCCCCATGTTTATTGCAACACTATTCACAATGGCCAAGATTTGGAAGCAGCCTAAGTATCCCTCAACAGATAAACATAAAGAAAATGTGGTGCATATACACAATGGAGTACTACTCAGCCATACACAAGAATGAGATCCTATCATTTCCAACAACATGGATGGAGCTGGAGGTCATTATGTGAAGTGAAATAAGCCCAGCACAGAAAGACAAACTTTGCATGTTCTCATTTACTTGTGGGAGCCAAAAACCAAAACAATATAGCTCATGGAGATAGTAGAGAAAAATGGTTTCCAGAGGCTGGGAAGTGTAGTGGGTGAGTATAGGGAAGTGGGGATGATTAATGGGTACAAAAAAAAAAAATAGAATGAAAAAATCTAGTATTTGATAGCAAAACAGAGTAACTATAGCCTATAATAATTTAATTGCACATTTAAAAATAAAATAGTATGATTAGATTGTCTGTAATACAAATGATATACACACCATTTACCCTATGTGATTATTATTCCTTGTACAGCTGTATGAAAATCTCATGTCCCCTATAAATATATACACCTACTATATACCCACACAATTAAAAATTAAAAAAGAAACTAGAATAAAAAATCTGAAATCCAGTTAGCAAAGAACAGCAGGATACTACATTGCATATCTGAAAACAGCATGTCTCTGCATTCCAGTATTATTATGCCTATCTCCCTGAATGAGAAGGCACATTAGCAGGTCTATTATCTATAAGGATACACAAGAGAATAAACATCAATTACCTGATAGAAATATTAGAGACTATTTTACCAAAGCAAGTTTCTAAAGTCACCCTTTTAGTAACTCAGTGTACTTTGTAATAGAAAGCTAGTCATATTTATTAGAATCTCAGCTTCTAGTTTTCTTCCCATATATGGGCAGTAAATTTGGTCATGCTGCAGCCAAAGTGACAGTTGTATATAACTGAGAAAATAAGTGACAACTGAGATCATGATATTGAGGTCACCTGTGACATCAACCTTTCTAAGACCCTCTCAAATTCTTTTTCTTTCCACACAAACAGTTCACACTGTAATGTTAGTTGCTGTCAAATATGTAAAAGACAACAGACTTAGTTGTGATTTTCTTGTTGAAGAAAGAAAAGCCATCCCTCAAATCCTACAATGGCCTAAAGGGAAGAATTAACACATTAGTTCAGACTACTTTTGTGATTTTTATCAGATAACATTTACGTACTCTAGCAGACAGCAGGAGTGGGCCTCCTATATTCCTCAGATCTTCCAGCCCATGTGCTGGCTCTGTGCCTACGATCTTCCCTGTTCTCAACTTCACCCATGAGGCAACCCTAAAGTATGGGAAATCCTAAGGGATTATCTGCCCCTCCCACAGCAGCCCTCAAACTATGGCTCCAGGGAAGGAAGTACCTAAATATCCCAGCTCCCTCGCCCCTCAGATAGATAAATCGAACACGTGTACTTGGCATCACTGCCCTGAGTTTCCTGTAGGATTAAGCTTTAGGCTCTCTCTATTGCAGACGGCTTAATAATGCATCATAGATGGGCTGCCTTCCTTTCCCTGTACCCTCTCCTCTCTTTCCTACCAGTGATTATCTATGATTCCTAAAACACACCATTGTACCTGAATCCTTGTCTCAGGGACTGCTTCTGTGGAATGCAGATGAAGATATTCAAAATTAAAACAGAATGTAAGCAATGCTTGACACCATAAAAGGGGTTAATGACAATAAACTTATATTCCATGTTAAAGGGGACATCATCCACTCTCTCATATTTGCACATGGAAGGACATCCACCTAGATTAATGCACAGTTGTTTCTCCCTCATGGAGGTGAAACTTATTGCTTCATGTTTCTTGACTGATTGATGGGGAAAACTACTGAAGAGCTGCAGAAACTAAAGATTTGTTCTTTCTTTCCTCTCTACCCCAGAACAATGGGAGTGATAAGTCTGGGGGGTTTTGGCTGCCCTATGGACCCAAACTTTCCCTTAGGTGGGTAGCCCCAAATTCAAACCAGGGATGAGAGGTAGGCACACAGAGTGTTAGAAACTCTTAGCTTGTTTGTATATCTAAAGACACATTCCTCCATTGACTTTGTGAACATTAAAGCTGGCATTCTACAATCTGTTCATTCCTATTCTTGTTCTTAGTTGATTAGGAACTTGCCATTATCAAGCTTATTCAATGGACATCTTTGTGATTATTTTAATTTGTGGTGGAAAATTAAGAGAGTACAGAGATTAATGATATTTTAACCTGATAAAACTTTTAAGTCATAAGTAGGACACATAAGTTTAGAACTTTTATCTCTTTTTCCTTTTCTCAAAGCCTTAATTATACCTGAACACATCTTACCTCGCTCAGTCCTGCTTACAGGCTCTGCCATTTCCTACCTTCTCGCCAGCTCCTCTATGAAGCCACTGTCCTTTCTCCTTTCTCGCTTTACAGCTGCTTCTGGCCAGTCTCTGACATCTCAGCAAATTTGGGTTAATTCACTTATGCTTTCTGTTGTCCCACTGGTCTTCACGCAGGGATGTGATATTTGAAGTACAGGACAAGTTGGTGGCTTTGGCAGTGGTTTCTCAAGTCTACAGACACTCTCCAGCAGACGGCAATTTTCTGCCTTCCTGTATAAAACCAAAATCCTCTCACCTGACAGAAATCTTTCTCTCCAGATGTGGCAAAGCCAGCACAGATCATCTTCTCTGTGATCCCTCCTGGATGCGCAGAATAGTAAGTGTATTCACAGACCTTGCTTTCTAACACATGCACTCGAATCTGCTGTAGGCGACTTGCTAGGCCACCATCTAATGAAGCAACATTCAGAGAGAGCTCAGTGAAGTAAGCAGCAAGGGATGTTAGAAATGTATTTAAGTTCAGACTTAGCTCTGTCCCAGCATAACTGCAGTCATTCAGTTTGGCTTGAGCTGATGTAGCATACTTAATTTAAAAAACACAAGTGTTTTATGTAACATGTCTTCATTTCCAGATTTGTTATTTTTGTAAAGAGAGGCCATTGGCAGGACAATAAAACCAGAAACACTTTTTTTCTAGCTTATTTTCAATTTAAATGTTAATATATCAAATATTTCTGCATAAGAATTCAGGAAGAGAAATTCAGCAAGATATGAATTGGTGCTATATATGACATACAATTATAAATATATGGTTATATATTTACATAAATAAATACTTGCTTACTTATGATTTCCTAATATACACAAAAATCATAATCCTGTTTTTCTTCTACCATCATTGAAGCCTAATTGCACCTGCAATTTACATGAAATAATTCCTTTTCATAATTGATCCTTAGGCAGGCCTGTGTTAACATGTAGTTTTCATGACCATTCTATCATTTTAGATTTATGGCCAATTTTTTTAAGTTTAATATTTTATAGCCCTATACCTTTTAGGGCAGTATTAATAACAAGTACTTTAAATTTATATAGTACCTTAATATTTATGAATAATTTTATTCTAACCTAATATAGTAATACAACAACATTTTTCATATGTGAGGTCAGGTTAATCACAGTGATCTCACATATGAAAAAGCCAGACCTCTGAAAATTTGATCTCACAGCTCTTACGGGACAGAACTAGGCTCAAGCCTAAGTTCAAATCTAAATCTCACATTCTTCTTAATATACTAAAACTCCTCTTCTCGGGGACCATCTCCCTTAGTGTGGCTGACCATATCCCAAAAAATTAACATTCATTTCCTCTCCTAGTTGGAAAGAATAAATCCATCTTTTATAAGACTAACCACCTCTCAGTTGCCTGGTAGTCATGGAATTAATAAAAGTCAAAGATGTTAGAGAGCAGGCACATTTATTCAAGGGCTTTGAAACCAGTAAGCCAAACAATGTTTACTGAATGGCATGTATGCTTCTAGCCCTGGGAAGAGAGTGGCCAATGACAGCCTCCAAGAGGCTCTCAGTCTAGTGGGCGAATGTAGAAGATGACTGCATGAAATCATGCCAAGTACATTAACATGCAATGATAGGATAAAACCACGTAGTGCAGAATGCAATGGGAGGCCCATCCTCCTGCAGCAGCGTGGGCCAAGAAAGGAAGTGATATTTTGGATCAAAAGCAGGCAGCTGTGACAAGATTGTAATAAGCATGTTCCAAGTAGGAGGACACAAAATGGGGAACTTCAGAAAGCAAAACAAGCTTGGTGTTAAGGAGAAAGAAGAAAAGCTACGGTATTTGAAGGTTAACCAGAAGAACAGAAGAGGGAAATTATGTGGTAGAGGTAAGTGGAGAGGCCCAATCACACAGAGCTTTCCAAGCTAGGCTAAGGAGTTCAGATTTGATTGTAAATATAATGAAAAGCTATTAAGGAATGATTATAAGCTGATTTTAAATCATGTGATTTATAATTACATAATTATAAATTATGTGATTATGTGCTGATCTTAAATCCTCGCTTCGATATTTGTTAGTTACGGGATCTTAGCAAGTTACTTAAATCTTTGGGTTGCAACCTTCTCATTTGTAAAATGGGGATGATAAAAGCTCCTCATCTGTTGGGTGTGAAGGTTTTTATGAAAGCGTTATTTGGCTTCACATAGCACAGTAAGCTATGAATATCAACACTGTAAGCAGTCAAATATAAATTCCCTCCCCATTCAAGCTCACAGATTCCAAATACATGACATATAGAAAGAAAATATATAAAGAAAATAATCTTATATGGTATAAGAAGCAAAAGACAAATGTCAACCATTCATATCTTTCAGTGTTTTACTAAGCCTTTAAGAATTCTATACCATAGCCAGGGGTGAGCACACGACAGCCAGTGGATAAATTCTGTGCCACCCCCAAACACAGGCACAATCCATGAAATAAGAATGGTTTATACATTTTAAAAATCCAAAGAATGATATTTCACGACAATGAAATTTTATTTATAAAGTTCTATTGGAACCCATTCTGTTACATATTGCCAATGGCTGCTTTATGCTGTAACAGTAGAGTTGAATAGTTGTGACAGAGACCAGATAACCTGCAAAGCCTAAAAGGATTATTATCTGGCCCATTACAATAAAGGTTTGTCGACCACTAATCTGGCCTACTTATAATCCAAGTTACCCTGAAGGAAAAGTTTTAAACAACTCATTCTCAATTTATTTGCTTATCTATTATAGCTACATAAAACATTGTCTCTATCTTCTAGAAAGAAGAGGGGATGAAGCGGATGCTGCTTAATATTATTTACATGACGTAGTTTCAAAAGTAACTGGCATTAATGTTTGGGCGACAAAAAATGCTTACCTCTGCTGATGCTTCCCCAACCGGTGACAGCACAGATCTTGGAGGAAAACGGAGGCTCTGTGCTGTCTGGGAGACATATTGGCCTCACTGCCGAGTTGTACTCTAGAGGAGAGCTTAGCTGTACTAGGGCAATGTCAGAGTCATAACTTAGTATGTTGAAGTCTTCATGCACTATTATGTGTTTGGCTCTTCTCACCTGCATCAGTGGCAAGCAAGCAAATTCCAAGATGAGAAAGTCAAAGAACCCAGCTACTTCCTTGTTGATGGTACAAAATAATTCTAAATCTCTGCAGTTACATACATCAGCAACAAAGAAGACTTTGTATTGTAAAAGAGCAATCCTGATTTATAATTTGCAGGAGGCTTTGAACCACCTTCTGGATAATGGTGGCACTGGAGAAACAAAGCTTTGGAAACCTGTGTCCATGGGCGTAAATTTGCAATTCTGACCTACTTTGTGTAATTCTCAAGTGAAAGTGTAATCTCCAGTTGCATCTTTAAATGTGGATAAAAATGATAAGTGTAAAAGGGTCCTGGGAGATTAACTAATTACATATTTTAGCTAAAGGTATTGCTTGGCATGTGAGGACACTTAGAGTACAGGCAGAATGACCTATAAAAACATTCTTTTTACCTGCTCAGTTGATTCCTTCAGGGTTCTGTCATGGTCCCCAGCAATAATAGTCCAGGAGAATGGATTATTCTTCCTGGAGACAGAAGAACAGAAAAAATTTGACATGAAAACCGTTTGTATTAGTTGGTTCTCACACTGCTATAAAGGACTACCTGAGACTGGGTAATTTATGAAGAAAAGAGGTTTAATTGACTCACCGTTCCACATGGCTGGGGAGGCCTCAGGAAACTTACAATCATGGCTGAAGGCAAAGGGGAAGCAAGCATGTCTTATCACAGCAAAGCAGGAGACAGAGAGAGAGAGCAAAGGAAGCCACATACTTTTTAACCATCAGATCTTTTGAGAACTCACTATCATGAGAATAGCATGGGGAAACCACCCTACCAACATCTGGTCCTACTAACATGGACCATTCAGTTCAGCAAGGCAACAGTCCCCTGTTCGATTGCCTCTGCAATCTCCCTACCAGGGAAGCCACATCGTGCTTTCTGATCTATGTAAGGAGGAGCTCTCAATCATGTATCCTGCCCCTTTCTTTTGGCCATAAAGTGTCATTGGAGACCTTACCAAATATCAGCAAAGGCTTTTTTAGGTTGAGGAGGAAAAATGAAAACAAAAATATTTTAATGAAATATGCTTTAAATGAAAATAAAGCTTATTTTAATTTCACAGTGATGTTATGAACACATTAAAAAGAATTATGTCTGTGACAAAGTAGCTTCTGGTCTATATTTCACTGCTCAAAATTGCCAGATTATGATCTCACTGGGTCATGTCTCAGATTTATATCTTTTATTAAATCAGAATTATGAAACCAAAGTTAAAAAGGATTTATCAGTTTAAAAATTGGCAAAACTCAACTATTGCATTAGAAATCAGAATGCTGATTACTTTTAGGGGAGTGGTGACTGGAAGAGGCACAAGAGTGGCTGTTGGGTACAAGTATTTTGTTTCTCGAACTGGGTGTTGGTTACATGGGTGTTCATTTTGTAAAAAGTTCTGTATACTTGATATACTTCAAAATGATGTTTAAAAGTTTGAATAAATTATCGATTAATTTACCATATCAAGATCTCTAGCTGAAAAAGTGTCTGAGGGAAGAAACCCTCTACTGCCACCAATATACCATCACTTCTACTTGGAGACTAATTATTCCATTTTTTTTTAAGACTGTTTCTTCAGGAAATGTAAAGTTACTGAAATTATATTTCAGTATACCTTTTTCAAAGGTAAAGTTTTGTGTGTGTGTGTGTACACATTTAGTTTTATTGTAACAAAGCAACTTGTACACTTTCAATATTTAAAACTGAGCATCATCTTTCCTTTCCAGTGAAACAAAAAAAAAATATTTAAAAATGAACAGGAACAAAATTTGAATAGAGAATGTCAATTCCAAATAAGATCCCCCAGGTTCTGCTGATTGAGTGGCAGGGCTCAAGTCATCATTAGGAGAGAATTTATTTTAAAAGTGTCATATTAAACTGCAAGGATATCTGTCAAACATCACAATTAAACACACCAAAAGAAAAGCCATGTTGTCAAAATGCGCACTTAACCCACCCAAGCATCTCAAACTCACCCTTTGCTGACCTTCTATAGCCCCATTTTTTTAAAGTTTTTTTTTTTTCTTTTTTTAAACAAGGGAAAGTAGACAGATACATGTTGGTAAATGCTAACTGTCCATATTCACATAGAGATACAGTATACTCTCTGAGCCTAATATCCAGAGAAAGGAGGAAAAAAGCTAGAATTCTATGCATTACTACACAGGGGCCTACCATCCTCCAGCTTCCAGCAGAGTGAAGGGAGCAGGCTTTTCTTTTTTCCCCACAGAGCTTGTTGGTGTTGATTCCATGGAGTTTTTGTTCAGACAGGAAGGGATAAAAATGAATTTTGAACAGAAAGGGGTAGACACTCTTTTCCCATTGTATTCTGCTCAAGATATTTCCCCCAAAATAAGTTGAGAACCATAGTGTAGAGAAAAGAGACCTCAAAAACAGGGTGATTGAGCACAAGAGGGGAAAAAAAAAAGACTGCAACTTGCTCCCAAGGACCAGAGAAAATTTAGGTAAAGATTTTTAATACATGTAGGCACCTTCTCCCGAGTCATAACCATGCTCATTTCAATTCCTTGCATGATGGGTTTGACTTACTCATGTGTTTCAATATGCCTTTATTAAGGGAGCTAACTCAAGTGAAGTGCTTGGCAAGTACCTGGTAGATGGTAATGACTCCATAATGGTAGCCATTATCATTCTTATTACCTGCTATGCATGCCAATGGAAGGATTAAACTTTTTCAAAGTCACCCTCTAAATAATTACTTCATAGTGAAGAAACTTACTTCTTAAATCTACTCCACATCTTTATATAAAAGGGAATGTATACAATGCAATGAAGTTACAAAAATGATGGTAGGGTTGATAATGTAGACCACAGTTTCTTGTAATGTTTTACATGTACAGTCATCAAATATCCTTCAGTTTAATGGAGAACCATGACAAAGCCACATACACTTTATGACACCACAAAGCTTGAGATTTTTACAACAGTGGGAAAATAGCTTAAGGTATCAAATGATAGATTTCTTTACCTTTTCTTCCCACCTCTCCCATATAAAATTTCATCTTTTATAGTCTTAAGTTCTTATCTCCAACCCAACAATGGGGCATGTGTCACTCACTGCCATGGAATAAGAGCCACCTGACTTTGTTAGAGAAAGAGTCACTGAAGTTTAAGTAGCTGATTTAAGTTTTAGAAAGAGATATGTAATAACTGCAGAATGAGCTTGGTTTCCTAAAGTAAGTTAAAAGTCCCAGTGAGCACAAAAACCTATGTGGAATTAACAAGATAAGAACATCAGATTTTCCTAAGTGTGGAACACCACCACCAGGAATTTCTCAGGCCCTGCGCCAGACTTAAAGAATCAGAAACTCGAGATTAGATCAAAGATGGCCGACCAGGAACAGCTCAGGATTGCAGGTCCCAGTGAATGTGCAGAGGGTGAGTGGATGGCACATTTCCAGACAGATTTTTATTGCCCACAGACCAGGAGATTCCCAGGTGGAGGAGCCCCATGGATCGCCAGCATGACTGTTTTTGCTGGCGCAGCTGTTTTGGCCAGCACAGCTGCTTTCCTGAGCGGCAGTTTATCCATACAAAATACACTGGACCAGGTGCCCTTTTAGCTGGCGATTGGAACTCCAGGAAGGCAGAGTTGCCCATTCATCTGATTAAAAAGGGGACTGAAACAGGGAGCCAGGCAAGGAGATTCCCGGGAAAAGAAAGCGCCACGAATCTCAGTGCCGCTGTTTCAGTGGGTGCAGTGAGTCCCTGCACAGGAAATCACACAGATCCTGGCACCTTTTCAACAGGCAACTGGAACACCTGGGAGAGAGTCGACCATTCAACTAAAAAAAAAAAAAAAAGGCTCTGAGGCAGGGAGCCAGGCGATCAGTCCTGGCTGGTCCCACCCCCACAAAAAAAACCAAAAAAAACAGCAATTGGAAATGCCCTGGGTTGAGAGTTTCACAGGAAGCACAGCTGAACCCAGGACAGTCCAGCTCTGTGGGGGAGGGGCGTCCGCCATTACCAAGGCACTCCACCACTACGGAGGTAGTCCGCCATTGCTGAGGCACCCCGCCATTGCTGAGGCAACCTGCCATTACAGAGAGAGTCTGCGATTGCAGTGGTGGGCCACCATTGCCAAGGCAGTTCTAACTACACCCATATAAACAGGACTGCAGGGAAGTTCACATGGCAGCTGGGCAGAGCCCACAGCAGCTCAGCAAAGCCTCTGCAGGCAGACAGTGACTAGGCTGCCTCAATGCTGGGCAGGAAAGTCCTGAAAAAAAAGGCAGCAGCACAACGGAAACTCATAAATAAAGCCCTAACTCCCTGGGACAGAGCACCTGGGGAAAAAAAAAGGGGGGAGTTTATGAGTTCTGCTGCAGCAGACTTAAATGTACCTGCCTAGCAGCTCTGAATGAACAATAGAGCTCACAGCTCAGCATTTGAGCTCCTATAAAAGACAGAGTGTCTCCTCAAGCAGCTTCCTGACCCCCGTATATCCTAAGAGTCACCTCATAAAGGAGAGATCAGACTGACATTTGGCAGGTATCCTTCTGGGACAAAGCAGAAGAAGTAACTGGTAGCAACCCTTACTGTTCTGTAATTGCTGCAGGTGATCCCCAGGCAAGCAGGGACTGGAGTGGACCTCAGCAGTCCTACAGCAGAGGGGCCAGAATGTTAGAAGGAAAACTAAGAAACAGAAATCACTTCATCATCAACAAACTGGACATCCACTCAGAGACCCAATCTGAAAGTCAGCAACTACAAAGACAACAGGTGGATAAATCCACAAAGATGGGAAGAAACCAGCACAAAAAGGATGAAAACACCGAAAACCAGAACACCTCTCCTCCTACAAGAGATCACAACTCCTCACCAGCAAGGGAACAAGGCTGGATGGAGAATGAGTGTGATGAAATGACAGAATCATGCTTCAGAAGGTGAGTAATAAGAAACTTCTGTGAGCTAAAACAACATGTTCTAATGCAATGCAAAGAAACTAAGAACTTGAAAAAAGATTTGACAAAATGCTAACGAGAATGGACAAAATAGAAAGGAATATAAGTGAATTGATGGAGCTGAAAAACACAACACGAGAACTTCCCAAACCATGCACAAGTTTCAACAGCCGAATTGACCAAGCAGAAGAAAGGATATCAGAGGTCGAAGATCAACTCAATGAAATAAAACAAGAAGGCAAGATTAGAGAAAAAAGGGTAAAAAGGAATGAACAAAGTATCCAAGAAATGTGGGACAATTTGAAAAGACCTAATGTACGTTTGATAGGTGTGCCTTAGTGTGACGAAGAGAATGAATCCAAGCTGGAAAATATTCTTCAGTATATTATCCAGGAAAACTTCCCCAACCTAGCAAGGCAGGCCAATATTCAAGTCCAGGAAACACAGAGAACACCACAAAGATATTCCTCAAGAAGAGCAACCCCAAGGCATATAATCATCAGATTCACCAGGGTTCAAATGAAAGAGAAAATGCCAAGGGCAGCCAGAGAGAAAGGTCGGGTTACCCACAAAGGGAAGCCCAACAGACTCACAGCAGATCTCTCAGCAGAAACCCTACAAGCCAGAAGAGAATGGGGGCCAATATTCAACAACCTTAAAGAAAAGAACTTTCAACCCACAATTTCATATCCAGCCAAACTAAGCTTCATAAGTGAAGGAAATATAAAATCGTTTGTGAACAAACAAGTACTCAGAAATTTCATCACCACCAGGCCTGCTTTACAAGAGCTCCTGAAAGAGGCTCTACACATATAAAGAAACAACCAGAACGAGTCACTCCAAAAACATACCAAATGGTAAAGAGTATCAACAAAATGAAGAAGCTGCATCAACTAATGGGCAAAACAGCCAGATAGCATCAAAATGGCAGTATCAAATTCACACATAACAATATTAACCCTAAATGTAAATGGACTAAATGCCCCAATCAAAAGACACAGACTGGCAAATTGAATAAAAAGCCAAAAGCCATTGGTGTGCTGTATCCAGGAAACCCATCTCACATGCAAAGATACACAAAGGCTCAAAATGAAGGAATGGAAGAAGATTTACCAAGCCAATGGAGAGCAAAAAAAAAGCAAGAGTTGTAATTCTTGTCTCTGATAAAATAAGCTTTAAAGCAACATAAATCAAAAGAGACAAAGAAGGACATTACGTAATGGTAAAAGGATCAATGCAACAAGAAGAGCTAACGATCCTAAATATATACGCACCCAATACAGGAGCACCCAGATACATAAGGCAAGTTCTTAATGACTTACAAAGAGACTTAGACTCCCACACAATAATAGTGGGAGACTTTAACACCCTGTTGTCAATATTAGACAGATCAACTAGACAAAAAATGAACAAGGATATCCAGGACTTGAACTCAGACCTGGAACAAGCAAACCTAATAGACATTTACAGAACTCTCCACCCAAAATCCTCAGAATATACATTCTTCTCAGCATCACATCACGCCTACTCTAAAATTAACCACATAATTGGGAGTAAATCACTCCTCAGCAAATACAAAAGAATGGAATTCATAACAAACAGTCTCTCAGACCACAGTGCAATTAAGTTAGAACTCAGTATGCAGAAACTAACATAGAACCGCACTGCTTCATGGAAACTGAACAAGTGGCTCCTGAATGTTGAGTAGATAAACAGTGAAATGAAGGCAGAAATAAAGATGTTCTTCGAAACCGAGAATGAAGACACAACATACCAGAATCTCTGGGACACATTTAAAGCAGTCTCTAGCAGAAAATATATAGCAATAAGTGCCCACATGAGAAGCAAAGAGAGATCAAAAATTGACACACTATTGTCAAAATTGAAAGAGCTAGAGAAGCAAGATCAAAAAACTCAAAAGCTAGCAGAAGACAGAAATAACTAAGATCAGAGCAGAACTGAAAGAGATAGAGACACAAAAAAACCCTTCAAAAATCGATACATTCAGGAGCTGGTTTTTTGAAAAGATCTACAAACTAGACCACTAGACAGATTAATAAAAAAGAGAAAATAACCAAATAGATGCAATAAAAAATAATAAAGGGGATATCACCACAGATTCCACAGAAATGCAAACCATCATCAGAGATTATTACAAACAACTCTATGCACATAAACCAGTAAACCTGGAAGAAATGGATAAACTCCTGGACACTTGCCTCCTGCCAAGCCTAAACCAGGAAGAAGTTGAAACCCTGAATAGGCCCATAACAAGGTCTGAGGTTGAGGCAGCAATTAAGAGCTTACCACCCAAAAAAAGCACAGGTCCAGACGGGTTCACAGCCGAATTCTACCAGACATATAAAGAGGAGCTGGTACCATTCCTTCTGAAACTATTCCAAATAATCCAAAAAGAGGGAATATACTTCCCAAATCATTTTATGAGACCAAGATCATCCTGATACCAAAACCTGGCAGAGACTCAATGAGAAAAGAAAACTTCAGGCCAATATCCATGATGAACATAGATGCAAAAATCTTCAATGAAATACTGGCAAGCCGATCGCAACAGCATATCAAAAAGCTTATTCATCACAATCAAGTAGGCTTCATTCCGGGCATGCAAGGCTGGTTCAACATGTACAAGTCTATAAATGTAATGCATCACATAAGCAGAACCAAAGACAAAAACCACATGATTATCTCAAGTGATGCAGAGAAGGCCTTTGACAAAATTCAACAGCCCTTTATGCTAAAAACCCTCAATAAACTAGGTATTGATGGAATGCATCTCAAAATAATAAAAGCTATTTACGACAAACCAACAGCCAATATCATACTGATTGGGCAAAAACTGGATGCTTCCAGCATTCCCTTTGAAATCTGGCACTAGACAAGGATGCCCTCTCTCACCACTCCTATTCAATGTAGTACTGGAAGTTCTAGCCAGAGCAATCAGGCAAGTAAAAGAAATAAAGGGTATTCAAATAGGAAAGGAGGAAGTCAAACTGTCTCTATTTGCAGACAACATGATTGTATATCTAGAAGACCCATCCTCTCAGCCCCAAATCTCCTGAAACTGATAAGCAACTTCAGCAAAGTCTCAGGATACAAAATCAATGTGCAAACATCACATGCATTCCTATACACCAGTAACAGACTTAAAGAGAACCAAATCAAGAACAAACTTCCATTCACAATTGCCACAAAGAGAAAAAAATACCTAGGAATACAACTAACAAGGAACGTGAAGAACCTCTTCAAGGAGAACTACAAGCCACTGCTCAACGAAATAAGAGAGTACACAAACAGATGGAGAAACATTCCATGTTCATGGTCAGGAAGAATCAATTATCATGAAAATGGCCATACTGCCCAAAGTAATTTATGGATTCAATGCTATCCCCATCGAGCTACCAATGACCTTCTTCACAGAATTGGAAAAAACCACCTTAAACTTCATATGGAACCAAAAGAGAGCTCGCATAGCCAAGCCAATTCTAAGCAAAAAGAGCAAAGCGGAAGGCATCATGCTACCGGACTTCAAACTTTACAACAAGTCTACAGTAATCAAAACAGCATGGTACTGGTACCAAAACAGATATACACCAATGGAACAGAACAGAGGCTTTGGAGGCAACACAACATGTCTACTACCATCCGATCTTTGACAAACCTGACAAAAACAAGCAATGGGGAAAGGATTCCCTGTTTAATAAATGGTGTTGGGAAAATGGTTAGCCATGCACAGAGAGCAGAAACTGGACCCCTTCCTGACACCTTACACTAAAATTAACTCCAGATGGATTAAAGACTTAAACACAAGACCTAACACCATAAAAACCCTAGAAGTAAATCTAGGCAAAACCATTCAGGACGTAGGTGTAGGCAAGGATTTCATGACCAAAACACCAAAAGCATTGGCAACAAAAGCCAAAATAGACAAATGGGACCTAATCAAACTCCACAGTCTCTGCACAGCAAAAGAAACAATCATTAGAGTGAATCTGCAACCTACAGAATGGGAAAAAATTTTTGCAGTTCACCCATCTGACAAAGGGCTGATATCCAAAATTTACAAAGAACTAAAAAAGATTTACAAGAAAAATACAAGCCCATTCAAAAGTGGGCGAAGGATATGAACAAACACTTTACAAAAGAAGACATACATGAGGCCAACAAACATGTGAAAAAATGCTCATCATCACTGGTCATTAGAGAAATGCAAATCAAAACTACATGGAGATACCATCTCACGCCAGTTAGAATGGCAGTCATTAAAAAATCTGGAGACAACAGATGCTGGAGAGGATGTGGAGAAATAGGAACACTTTTACACTGTTGGTGGGATTGTAAATTAGTTCAACCATTGTGGAAGACAGTGTGGCAATTCCTCAAGGTCCTAGAAATAGAAATTCCATTTGACTCAGCAATCCCATTACTGGGTATATATCCAAAGGATTATAAATCGTTGTACTATAAGGACACGTGCACACGAATGTTCATTGTAGCACTGTTTACAATAGCAAAGACTTGGAACCAACCCAAATGCCCATCGATGATAGACTGGACAGGGAAAATGTGGCACATATACACCATGGAATATTATGCAGCCATCAAAAACGATGAGTTTGGGTCCTTTGTAGGGACATGGATGAACCTGGAAACCATCATTCTCAGCAAACTGACACAAGAGCAGAAAATCAAACACCGCATGTTCTCACTCATAGTTCAGTGTTGAACAATGAGAAAACATGGACACAGGGAGGGGAGCACTACACACTGAAGTCTGTTGGGGGGAAATAGGGGAGCAACATCAGGGGGAGGGGAGTTGGGGAGAGATAGCACAGGGAGAAGTGCTAGATGTGGGTGATGGGGAGGAAGGCAGCAGCTCACACTGCCACGTGTGTGCCTATGCAACAATCTTTCATGTTCTTCACATGTACCCCAAAACCTAAAATGCAATAAAATTTTTTAAAAAATCTGGAGACAACAGATGCTCGAGAGGATGTGGAGAAATAGGAACACTTTTACACTGTTGGTGGGAGTGTAAATTAGTTCAACGATTGTGGAAGACAGTGTGGCGATTCCTCAAGGACCTAGAAATAGAAATTCCATTTGACTCAGCAATCCCATTACTGGGTATATATCCAAAGGATTATAAATCATTCTACTGTAAGGACACATGCACACGAATGTTCATTGTAGCATAGTTTACAATAGTAGAGACCTGGAGCCAACCCAAATACCCATCGATGATAGACTGGATAGGGAAAATGTGGCACATATACACCATGGAATATTATGCAGCCATCAAAAACGATGAGTTCATGTCCTTTGTAGGGAGGATGAACATGGATGAACCTGAAAACCATTATTCTCAGCAAACTGACACAAGAACAGAACATCAAACACCGTATGTTCTCACTCATAGTTCGGTGTTGAACAATGAGAATACATGGACATAGGGAGGGGAGCACTACACACTGGGGTCTGCTGAGGGGAAATAGGGGAGGGACAGCAGGGGGTGGGGAGTTGGGGAGTGATAGCTTGAGGAGAAATGCCAGATATAGGTGAAGGGGAGCAAGGCAGCAAATCACACTGCCACGTGTGTACCTATGCAACAATCTTTCATGTTCTTCATGTGTACCCCAAAACCTAAAATGCAATAAAAAAATAAAATAAAAATAAAATAAAATCAGAAACTCTCCAGGTGATTCTGGAATATGCTGTAGTTTGAGAATTAATACTAGGGTCAACCGGTGCCAGGGAAGCTATCTGGGAGGTGGTATGAAGTCAACTCTCCTGATTGTCTTTGGAGTACCACCCAACAATGTCGGCTTGTGTGGCATTTGTTGACATTCAGCAAAAATGAAGTCTATCTCAGCTCCCAGGTTTTGCATATTTCCCTAAACTGCCTTTTTCCACATGGAAAACTCCACTTTCCAATAGATTTGGATACTTGGAAAACCCCTTCAACAGAGAGTAGAATCCTAGATGTCTACAAGGTTGATGAAGATGAGCCAGGGAGAAATGAGTTTGTGAAGAAGTCAGATGAAGAGTCCCCATAAAGGCAGGGCACACATGGGACATGGGGCTTTTGTTACACTGGCATATTAGCACACTCCTGATGTAAAGATCCACACACTTCAAGGATTAGATTTAAAAAGACATTTCACTGGTCAAATAAATTAGGCAACTGTGAAGAGTTAAAAAATGTGGCACACAGACATTCACCATACCAGTATAAATGTAAGACATAATGTTATATGCAAAAAAAACCCTATATGTGATATATACAAATACTATAAAGATATATGCATGTATGTTTAAATATTAGTGAAAAATCAGACAAACCATTCTTGATGACTTCTAGAGAAAAAGAGTATGATAGGAAAATGGAGAGGGTAGTTTAAGCTCTGGCTTGATAACCTTCTCTAACTGCCTTTTTTTCCCCAAAAACATTACTATTATAATACATATTTTTAAAGAAATTAAGAAGTCAAAAATGAAATTAAATACAAATCATTTTTGTGACTAACATGTGTCTCTCAAACATTTACAGCTGTTTATTAATTTCAATTGATTCATCAAGTTGAATATCTATCTTGGGAAAAATAGTTTTGTTACGTTCTATATCTTGCTGCAAGGTGTCATGGCTCATCACATAAATTTCAGAATAGACCATATAATTTGAAAAGGGAATCTATCAAAACTTTTTCTGTGTCTCTGTACTCAATACTAATATTTTCTTTTCTAATACATTAATCTTCTCAAATTAATCAGCTACTCCTGAGATATCTACAAAAATAAGTTTTTTTTTGTAAAGGGGAGAAGGCCTAGACAAAACCAGGTGGTACTGAATTAGAGTTGAAAATATCATATGAACTCATATTTAGCTTAATATAGATACAGATAGATATATTTATATACATGGGATAGTATACATACCTATATCTTCTAGCTCTGTCTTCTGAAAAAGCCTAGAACTAATAATGTGCTACTAGCAACTAGTATACCCAGCATCAGATCATGATTTATCATAACATTCTCCAATAAAATGAACCATGGCTCCTTGGAAAAGTGGCTGGTGCTAGAACTAAGTATAACAAGGAAATATACAAGACAGACCTGGAATAACTTGCAGTGTGACAAAAGGATGAGGGTGTGTCAAAGAGACACAGAAGCCAAACACTGATCTCAAGTTCTGGAAGAACTCATGATGGCCAAAGATAGAACAATTTCAATGTGGGCCACCTTTACTGACTTGTTTCCCAAGAGTAAATATGGAAAGGGGGAAAATGTAACTTTACATTAGAGAAACTGGTAAACGCTACCTCAGCCAGATGGTCAAGGTTAACATCAGAGATAAGTCATGTTGACTGTATATACCCTTGATATATGAGAAAAATAGTATGCTACCTCTGTGTTCTTCCTCCCCAAAATCCATCACCCTTGTAAAACCTTGACAAAAATCTCAGATAAACTAAACTGAGGGACAGTCTACAAACAATCAGATAAAGTCTCCTCAAAACGATCAAGAATAGTCTTAGAAGCTTACAGCCAAGAAGAGCCTGAGGAAACTTGGCAACTAAACATAACGAGCTGTCCTGAAGCAGCAACTACCATGACCTTGAGACAGGAATAAGCTCAGCATGTCTAAGCAGCAGAAAGGCCCATGAAGCCAGCCTCCTGGGAGCAGGCAGGGAACTAAATGGTCAAGAAGGGGTTAGGGAAGCAGGGCACAGTGAGTCATGCTTGCAGTCCCAGTACTTAGGGGGCCAAGGTGAGAGGATTGCTTGAGCCCAAGTGTATAAGACCAGTCTGCACAACATAGCAAGACCCCATGTCTAAAAAAAAAAAAAAAAAAAAAAAAAAAATTAGGGGGGCATGGTTGCTTGGTTCTTTAGTCCCAGCTGCTCAGAAGGCTGAGGTGGAAGGTTAAGGCTAGACTGAGCTATGATCATGCCACTGCACTCCAGTCTGTGACAGAGAGAGACCCGTTCCCAAAATAAGATGGGGTCGGGGAGACAGAGTGCTTCCTGACCCTCGGCACATTAGAATCATTTGGGAAGCTTTTCAGAAATACCAGTGCCCAGAACCTACCCACAAGGGATTGCTTTAACTAGTCTGAATCAAAAACAAATTACAGTTACACACAGCCACATGGCTTAATCTACACAAGTTGTTGAGGATAAAGATGCAAGAATATAAACTGCAATTCTGTTACATAATCAAAATCAAGAAAAAACAAATGATATACTACTTAAGGGATACATACATGTTAAAATTCCCCAAAAACAAAGGTATTATGAATACATTACTTAAGAAATTTAGCATAGTATTTTTTTTCTCTTTTGATTTTTTTAAAAATTTAAGTTCTGGGATACATGTGCAGAATGTGCAGGTTTGTTACATAGGTATATATGTGTCATGGTGATTTGCTGCACCTATCAACCAGTCATCTAGGTTTTAAGCCCAACCTCCCTTAGGTATTTGTCCTAATGTGCTCTCTCCCCTTTTCCCCTACCTGCTGTGTTGTTCCCTTTCCTGTGTCCTGATATGTGATGTTCCTCTCCCTATGTCCATATATTCTCACTGTTCAGCTCACACTTATGAGTGAGAACATGTGGTGTTTGGTTTTTCTGTTCCTGTGTTTGTTGGCTGAGAATGATGTCTTCCAGCTTCCCATGTCTCTGCAAAGGACATGAACTCAACCTTTTTTTATGGCTTCAGAGTATTCCACGGTGTATATGTGCCACATTTTCTCTGTCCAATCTATCGTTGATGGGCATTTGGGTTGGTTCCAAATCTTTGCTATTGTAAATAGTGCTTCAATAAACATATGTGTGCATGTGTCTTTATAGTAGAATGATTTATAATCCTTTGGGTATATACCCAGTAATGGGATTGCTGAGTCAAATTATATTTCTGATTCTAGGTCCTTGAGGAATCACCACACTGTCTTCCACAATGTTTGAACTAATTTACATTCCCGCCAACAGTGTAAAAGCATTCCTATGTCTCCACAGACTCACCAGCATTTATTGTTTCCTGACTTTTTAATAATTGCCATTCTAACGGGTGTGAGATGGTATCTCATTGTGGTTTTAATTTGCATATCTCTAATGACCAGTGAGGTTGAGCTTTTTTTCATATGTTTGTTGGCCACATAAATGTTTCCTTTTGAGAGTGTCTGTTCGTATCCTTTGCCTACTTTTTGATGGGTTTGTTAGTTTTTTCCCTTGTAAATTTAGCATACTTTTTCTAAGAGGGATTCTAAGGGGTCTTAAAAGGTAAGTATAAAGATTCTTCCTAAACTGGAGGCTGGGAATACAAATGTTCATTTAACATAAATAACTATTCTTTAAACCACAAATATGTATATTATTTCATATCATGAAATACTTCACTATTTAAGAACATTTAAATATTAACCAAAATTTTAGTTCCTCAGTCGTGCAATAATCAAGTTGGTAGGTTATTCTGTTGTGTTTTCCATTGAGATGATCCATATTTTCAAAGGAACAATCCTAAAACAATCTAGTGGAAGGTGCCTTGCATGGCAAGGCACCTGAATTACTAAGAACAGTGAAACTATGAGCACTTACCTTAAAGATTAAGCTACAGAGAAATGTGAGAGGAATCTTCAAATATAGGAATATCTATTTTGTGAAAGAAGAAACCAACTTAGGTTTTGGAACTACAGTACAATTAGACCAATGGATTTCTGCAATCAGGAAGCAGATTTCAGCTCAACATAATAAGAGATCTCTGTAAATGGGATGAGCGGTCAAGATTTGATGAACCTTTTCTTCACTGACAGTTTTTAAATAGAAGCTGGATGGCAATGCAGGATAAATACTGAAAGAAGATTCTGACTTTAGAATAGTCTGGATGATCTTAGTAGTTAGCCTAAGGCATTGCTTATAAATGCATGTGCTACATTGGTTGGTAAAATACCAGTTTCACTCACGATTGCACACAGTGGGCTGCAGTCAGAATCCACACTGGGTTGATGATGGCACCTCCACATTGGTAATCACCTAGAAACCTCAGACCCACATGCCATGGCCAACAGTGGGGGCAGGCTTCTTCCCCTCCTGCTATTCTTCTGGAAAGCCACTGGGAACTAAATGGAGGGATGCCACAGACATCTACAGTAAAGATGAAACCAACAACCCATAAGGTTTCAGTAATTTGGAACACATTCCTCTAATAGATTGCCATAGTTAACAGCAGTGATTCTCAAACACCAGATGGGCTTTATAGCAATACTGACTCCCAAAACTCACCACTGAAAAATCTGATTTTAAGACGCCTGCCCAGGTGACCATGCTAGGCAATCAGAATTTTAGGTACCGGCCTACAAAATTTATTTATTCATTTAGCAAATATTTATTTACTGCTTGCTATTTGCTAGGCACTGTTTTAAACATTGATGATATTTTACTGGTGGAATGGAACAAACGATAAAAATACTGGACCCTCATGGGACTTACATTCTAGTAGGAAAATTTCAAGTTTGTTAAACTAGTACATAAGGTTCTTCACTGTATCTTGTTTTAGTTCTTGTTCTCACTGTGTGAATCCATGTATCAATCCTCAAACATATCACATTTGTTTGGGCATCTAAATGCTGTTCTCTTATCAGGAATTGGTAAGACCCACAGGTCAAGTGTCAATCTCTAGGAAGCTTTCTCCAACCCCCCAGCAAGAGGCAGGTATTTTCTCCTCCAATAGCTCTTTTTGCAACTTTCTATTCCAGTCCATCAACTTGAACATATTCAACCCATGCATGTGGAACAATGATGGATCATAGTATTCACCTAGATGCCACAGAGCATAAGGAAATTAAAAGATGCCAGTGCAAATTTAAAAGAAACAAAAAAACCTTTGCTTTCTCCCTTTGTCCCACACTGACCCTAGAAGTCATTTTAGATATTAAGTTTATAAAGAAATAGATGAGGACAAAAGATTGTTTTATACCATTTTCTTCCTAACATAAAGTGTATTTGTTCTTCCCTCTACTTACAAGTCTAACTATAAACCCAAATAGGACTTCGGAAGTTTTATAAACCTAAATATAAGGCTTCTTCTTCTTCACTGTGGTGTTATAACAAATATAAGATAAGAACTTCCAAAGGAGATGTCTAGTTAATGAATAAACAAGATTAAACAGATAGTAATAATATACCATCAACTCACCATGCAGAATAGCTTTTGCAGTCGATATAGGATTGGTTTGGGGAGGTGGCATTCGTTCAGTTTTGTTTGAAGACTCTAGAAGAAAAAAAAATTAACTGAAAATAATTAGAGAAGCTACACTAACTGACCCCACTTGCTTACCCTGGTAAAACATAAAGCCATTTTACTGTAGATCTCACTAACATCACCATTCATACACTAGATATACCAGATCCCAGAAATGTGATTTTTTGCATATCTCTTAATATCCCTGTTACATGTGGCTCTTTTAAGCACTTCTTCCTTCCTTGGCTTCCTGATCTTAATCTGATGGTTTTCTTTATATATTGATGGTTGTCTGTTTTCATTATGTCTTTTTTTTTTTTTCAGGATCTCATTGTTTAGCCTGAAAAGATATTGGCAAGGTAATGTTCATTACTCTATTTTTATTCATCGACATGTAGATGACTTCCAAATTTCTCTCTTCAATCTAAATCTCTTTCCTGAATCCTAGACCTAAGACTTTTAGATATCCCCATTTGAATTTCCCACAAGCTAATATCTACATGTCTTAAATTGTACTAAGTGATTTTTAACAGTCAATATGGTCTTGTTCTTACATTTCTCTATCATCTAGTGGCTTCTACCATTTACCTCACCACTCATGCTAGGATCCTGAAAATCATACTTGTGAAGGTTAATATTGAGTGTCAATTGGATTGAGGGATACAAAGTATTAATCCTGGATGTATCTGTGTGGGTGTTGCCAAAAGAGATTAACATTTGAGTCAGTGAGCTGGGGAAGACAGATCCACCCTTAATCTGGTGGGCACAATCTAATCAGCTTTCAGCTAATATAAAGCAGGAAGAAAAGCATGAAATAGACAAGCCTAGCTTCCCAGCCTACATCTTTCTCCCATGCTGGATGCTTCCAGCACTCTAACATCGGACTCCAGGTTCTTCAGTTTCAGGGCTGGGACTGGCTCTCCTTGCTCCTCAGCTTGCAGACAGTCTATTGTGGGACTTTGTGATTGTGTAAGTTAATACTTAATAAACTCCCCTCTCTTGCATGCGCTCTCTCTCTCTCTCTCTCTCTCTCTCTATATATATATATATATATA
>NW_022437123.1:1368796-1373857 GCF_009761245.1 Sapajus apella | reverse complement strand
TTGCTATAGAGAGGAGATACTGTCTCTCTCTCTATATATGTATTCCCTCCAAAACTCAAACCATGTTGAGTTATTTGTAGTTTTCTTATACATTGTCCATTCTCTTTTGTTAGGGTTTTTGCATATGATATTCTTTTTGTCTGAGTAACTTGCACTTTATCTTCCAGAATGCCGGGATATCTACTAATTCTTCACACCCCTCTAAATGGAGCCAGTCAATCTCATTTCAGAATAACCTTCTTTAAACCTAATTCTCTTCTTTCTGTATGTGGCGCGTGCAATCCTTATGTTGGCAAATGGAGCCAGTCAATCTCATTTCAGAATTACCTTCTTTAAACCTAATTCTCTTCTTTCTCTATGTGGCACGTGCAATCCTTATGTTCCAGTGGATGCCATTTCTTGAGCATTACCTGAGGTGCATCCTAAAGCACAGATTCTGTACCCCATCCCACAGCTACAGAAGCTATGTCTCTGGGGCTGGACCCAGAAATCTGCATTTTTGTTATGCTTACAAAAGGGATTGATAGCCTACATTTAGGTAAACATGGCTAAATTATCTTCCCTGTAACCATTTTCACAAGCAAAAGTCCTTATTACACAAGTGTTTATGCTCACCTGAGGGCAAAAAGGTGAATCTAGCCTTAAAGCCTTGGAAATGATTTATACTATCACTTTTAAAATGTGTCACCAGGGATGATCCAAGATGGCCGTTTAGGAACAGCTCAGGATTGCAGCTCCCAGTGAAAGCGCAGAGGGTGAGTGGACGCCGCGTTTTTATTGCCCACAGACAAGGAAATTCCCGGGTGGAGGTGCTCCACGGTCGCCAGCGCGGCTGTTTCGGACAGCGCGGCTCTGCCGGCGCCGCTGCTTTGCCCCGTGTGGCTGCTTTGTCGGCGCCCCGGAGCCACGGCTCTCCGTACAAAATACACTGGTCCAGGGGCCCTTTTGGCTGGCGATTGGAGCCACGGGAAGTCGCCCTTACGCTGGTTCAAAAAGGGGACTGAGCAGAGAACCAGGACAGTAGATTCCAGGGCAAAAAAAAAAAAAGCGCCACAAACCTCAGTGCCGCTGTTTAAGCCAGCGCAGTGAGTGGCCGCAGGGGAAAACAAACAGACCCCGGCACCTCTTCAACAGGCGGCTGGAACACGAACTTAAAAAAGGCTCTGAGGCAGGGAGCCAGGTGATCAGGCTCGGCTGGTCCCACCCCCACAAAAGAACAGCAACCAGAAACTCTGGATTGAGAGTTTCACAGCAAGCACAGCTGAACCCAGGACGGTCCAGCTCTGTGGGGGAGGGGCGTCCGCCATTACCGAGGCAACCCGCCATTGCTGAGGCAGCCCGCCGTTGCCAAGGCAACCCGCCACAGCAGAGACTCCGCCCCAACAGAGGCGGGCCACCATCGCCAAAGCAGTTCTAACTACACCCATATAAACAGGACTGCAGGGAAGTTCACTCATCAGCGGGGCAGAGCCCACAGCAGCTCAGCAAAGCTGCTATAGGCCGACAGTGACTAGGCTGCCTCCTTGCTGGGCTGGGAAGGTCTGAAGGAAAAAAAAAAAAAAAAAAAAAGAAGGCGGCAGCATAATGGAAACTCATAAATAAAGCCCTAAATCCCTGGGACAGAGCACCTGGGAACAAAAAGCAGTTTATGAGTTCTGCTGCAGCAGACCTAAAAGTACCTGCCCAGCAGCTCTGAATGAACAACAACAGAGCTCGCAGCTCACCATTTGAGCTCCTATAAAGAAGAGACCGTCTCCTCAAGCAGCTCCCTGACCCCTATATATCCAAAAAGACACCTCATAAAAGAGAGATCAGATTGACACTAGGCGGGTATCCTTCTGGGACAAAGATAGCAGAAGAAGAAAACTGGTAACAATCCTTGCTGTTCAGCAGCTGCTGCAGGTGAACCCCAGGCAAGCAGGGCCTGGAGTGAACCTCAGCAGTCCTACAGCAGAGGGGCCAGACTGTCAGAAGGAAAACCAAGAAACAGAAACAACCTCATCATCAACAAAAAGAACGTCAATCTGAAAGATTTGAGACCCAATCTGAAAGCCAGCAACTACAAAGTCGACAGGTGGATAAATCCTTAAAGATGGGAAGAAACCAGCACAAAATGGATGAAGACACCCGAAACCAGAACACCTCTCCTCCTAAAAGGGATCACAACTCCTCACCAGCAAGGGAACAAGGTTGGATGGAGAACGAGTGTGATGAAATGACAGAATCAGACTTCAGAAGGTGGGTAGTAAGAAACTTCTGTGAACTTAAAGAACATGTTCTAACCAAATGCAAAGAAACTAAGAACCTTGAAAAAAGATTTGACGAAATGCTAACAAGAATGGACAAAATAGAAAGGAATATAAGTGAATTGATGGAGCAGAAAAACGCAACACGAGAACTTCGTGAAGCATGCACAAGTATCAACAGCCGAATGGACCAAGCAGAAGAAAGGATATCAGAGGTCGAAGATCAACTCAATGAAATGAAACGGGAAGGCGAGACTGGAGAAAAAAGGGTAAAAAGGAATGAACAAAGTCTCCAAGAAATGTGGGACTATGTGAAAAGACCTAATCTACGTTTGATAGGTGTACCCGAATGCGACGAAGAGAATGAATCCAAGCTGGGAAATACTATTCAGGATATAATCCAGGAAAACTTCCCCAACCTAGCAAGGCAGGCAAACATTCAAGTCCAGGAAACACAGAGAACACCACAAAGATTTTCGTCAAGAAGAGCAACCACAAGGCACATAATCGTCAGATTCACCAGGGTCGAAATGAAGGAGAAAATGCTAAGGGCAGCCAGAGAGAAAGGTCGGGTTACCCACAAAGGGAAGCCCATCAGACTCACAGCAGATCTCTCAGCAGAAACCCTACAAGCCAGAAGAGAGTGGGGGCCAATATTCAACATCCTTAAAGAAAAGAACTTTCAACCCAGAATCTCCTATCCAGCCAAACTAAGCTCCATAAGTGAAGGAAAAATAAAATCCTTTGGGAACATGCAAGTACTCAGAGATTTCATCACCACCAGGCCAGCTCTACAAGAGCTCCTGAAAGAGGCTCTACACATATAAAGGAACAACAAGTACCAGCTCAACTAAAGGGCAAAACACCCAGCTAGCACCAAAATGGCAGTATCAAATTCACACATAACAATATTAACCCTAAATGTAAATGGACTAAATGCCCCAATCAAAGGACACAGACTGGCAAATTGGATAAAAAGACAAAAGCCATTGGTGTGCTGTATCCAGGAAACCCATCTCACATGCAAGGATACACAAAGGCTCAAAATAAAGGGATGGAGGAAGATTTACCAAGCAAATGGAGAGCAAAAAAAAGCAGGAGTTGCAATTCTCATCTCTGATAAATTAGACTTTAAAGCAACAAAGATCATAAGAGACAAAGAGGGACATTACATAATGGTAAAAGGATCAATGCAACAAGAAGAGCTAACGATCCTAAATATATATGCACCCAATACAGGAGCACCCAGATACATAAGGCAAGTTCTTAATGACTTACAAAGAGACTTAGACTCCCACACAATAATAGTGGGAGACTTTAACACCCCATTGTCAACATTAGACAGATCAACCAGACAGAAAATTAACAAGGATATCCAGGACTTGAACTCAGACCTGGACCAAGCAAACCTATAGACATTTACAGAACTCTCCACCCCAAATCCACAGAATATACATTCTTCTCAGCACCACATCACACCTACTCTAAAATTGACCACATAATTGGAAGTAAATCACTCCTCAGCAAATGCAAAAGAATGAAAATCATAACAAACAGTCTCTCAGACCACAGTGCAATCAAGTTAGAACTCAGAATTCAAAAACTAACTCAGAACCGCACAGCTTCATGGAAACTGAACAACTTGCTCTTGAATGTTGACTGGATAAACAATGAAATGAAGACAGAAATAAAGATGTTCTTCGAAACCAACGAGAATGAAGACACAACATACCAGAATCTCTGGGACACATTTAAAGCAGTCTCTAGAGGAAAATATATAGCAATAAGTGCCCACATGAGAAGCAAGGAGAGATCAAAAATTGACACCCTATCGTCAAAACTGAAAGAGCTAGAGAAGCAAGATCAAAAAAACTCAAAGTCTAGTGGAAGACAAGAAAATAGCTAAGATCAGAGCAGAACTGAAAGAGATAGAGACACAAAAAACCCTTCAAAAAATCAATAAATCCAGCAGTTGGTTTTTTGAAAAGATCAAAAAAATAGACAGACCACTACCCAGATTAATAAAAAAGAAAAGAGAGAATAACCAAATTGATGCAATAAAAAACGATAAAGGGGATATCACCACAGATTCCACAGAAATTCAAACCATCATCAGAGCTTATTACAAACAACTCTATGCACACAAACTAATAAACCTGGAAGAAATGGATAAATTCCTGGAAACTTGCCTCCTGCCAATCCTAAACCAGGAAGAAGCCGAAACCCTGAAGAGACCCATAACAAGGTCTGAGGTTGAGGCAGCAATTAAGAGCTTACCACCCAAAAAAAGCCCAGATCCTGATGGGTTCACAGCTGAATTCTACCAGACATACAAAGAGGAGCTGGTACCATTTCTTCTGAAACTATTCCAAACAATACAAAAAGAGGGAATTCTTCCCAAATCATTTTATGACACCAACATCATCCTGATTCCAAAACCCGGCAGAGAGTCAACAAGAAATGAAAACTTCAGGCCAATATCCATGATGAACATAGATGCAAAAATCTTCAATAAAATACTGACAAGCCGATTGCAACAGCACATCAAAAAGTTTATCCACCATGATCAAGTAGGCTTCATCCTGGGGATGCAAGGCTGGTTCAACATACACAAGTCTATAAACGTAATTCACCACATAAACAGAACCAAAGACAAAAACCACATTATCTCAATTGATGCAGAGAAGGCCTTTAACAAAATTCAGCAGCCCTTTATGCTAAAAACACTCAATAAGCTAGGTATTGATGGAACGTATCTCAAAATAATAAAAGCTATTTATGACAAACCAACAGCCAATATCATACTGAATGGGCA
>NW_022437123.1:1259384-1353796 GCF_009761245.1 Sapajus apella | reverse complement strand
GGAGACTTTAACACTCCACTGTCAATCAATATTAGACAGATCAACAAGTCAGAAAATTAACAAGGATATGCAGGACTAGAACTCAGACCTGGAGCAAGAAAACCTAATAGACATTTACAGAACTCTCCACCCCAAATCAACAGAATAAACATTCTTCTCAGCACCACATCACACTTACTTTAAAATTGACCACATAATTGGAAGTAAATCACTCCTCAGCAAATGCAAAAGAAAGGAAATCATAACAAACAGTCTCTCAGACCACTGAGCAATCAAATTAGAACTCAGGATTCAGAAACTAACTCAAAAACTGCACAACTTCATGGAAACTGAACAACTGGCTCTTGAATGTTGAGTGGATAAACAATGAAATGAAAGCAGAAATAAAGATGTTCTCAAAACCAATGAAAATGAAGACACAACATACCAGAATCTCTGGGACACATTTAAAGCAGTGTCTAGAGGAAAATATATAGCAATAAATGCC
Source organism: Sapajus apella (assembly GCF_009761245.1). Classification (NCBI taxonomy): domain Eukaryota; kingdom Metazoa; phylum Chordata; class Mammalia; order Primates; family Cebidae; genus Sapajus; species Sapajus apella. The sequence continues at coordinate 1,353,309 of NW_022437123.1, read as the reverse complement.
CACATAAGAAGCAAGGAAAGATCTAAAACTCACACCCTATCATCAAAATTGAAAGAGCTAGAGGAGCAAGATCAAACAAATTCAAAAGCTAGCAGAAGACAAGAAATAGCTAAGATCAGAGCAGAACTGAAGGAGATAGAGACACAAAAAACCCATCAAAAAATCAGTAAATTCAGGAGCTGGTTTTTTGAAAAGATCAACAAAATAGACCACTAGTCAGATTAATAAAAAAGAGAGATTAATCATATAGATGCAATAAAAAACAATAAAGGGGATATCATCACCGATTCCACAGAAATACAAACCACCATCAGAGATTACTACAAACAACTCTATGCACATAAACCAGTAAACCTTGAAGAAACTGATAAATTCCTGGACACTTACAACCTCCAAAGCCTAAACCAGGAAGAATTCGAAACTCTGAATAGACCAATTACAAGGGCTGAAGTTGAGGCAGCAATTAATAGCTTACCAACTAAAAAAAGCCCAGGTCAGATGGGTTCACAGCCAAATTCTACCAGACATGCAAACAGGAGCTGGGACCACTCCTTCTGAAATTATTCCAAACAATCCAAAAACAAGGAATCCTCCCCAAATCATTTTATGAGACCAACATTCTGATACCAAAACCCGACAGAGACTCAAGAAAAAAACTTCAGGCCAATATCCATGATGAACATAGATGCAAAAATCTTCAATAAAATACTGGCAAACCTATTGTAACAGCACGTCAAAAAGCTTATCCATCACGATCAAGTAGGCTTCATCCTGGGGATGCAAGGCTAGTTCAACATGCGCAAGTCTATAAACGTAATTCACCACATAAACAGAACCAAAGACAAAAACCACATGATTATCTCAATAGATGCAGAGAAGGCCTTCGACAAAATTCAACAGCCCTTTATGCTAAAAACTCTCAATAAACTACGTATCTATGGAACGTATCTCAAAATAATAAAAGCTATTTACAACAACCCCACAGCCAATACCATAATGAATGGGCAAAAACTGGAAACATTCCCTTTGAAATCTGGCACTAGGATGCCGTCTCTTATCACTCCTATTCAATATAGTATTGGAAGTTCTAGCCAGAGCCATCAGGCAAGAAAAAGAAATAAAGGGCATTCAATTAGTAAAGGAGGGAGTCAAATTGTCTCTATTTGCAGATGATATGGTTGTATATTTAGAAGACTATTTTCTCAGCCCAAAATCTATTGAAACTGATAAGCAACTTCAGCAAAGTCTCAGGATACAAAATCAATGTGCAAAAATCACAAGCATTCCTATACACCAATAACAGACTTAAGGAGAGCCAAATCAAGAAGGAACTGCCATTCACAGTTGCTACAAAGAGAATAAAATACCTAGGAATACAACTAACAAAGGATGTAAAGGACCTCTTCAAGGAAAACTACATACCACTGCTCAAGGAAATGAGAGGACACAAACAGATGGAGAAACATTCTATGTTCATGGTTAGGAAGAATCAATATGATGAAAATGGCCATACTGCCCAAAGTAATTTATAGATTCAACAATATCCCTATCAAGCTACCGATGATCTTCTTCACAGAACTGGAAAAAGCCACCTTAAACTTCATATGGAACCAAAAGGGAGCCCACATAGCCAAGTCAATCCTAAGCAAAAAGAACAAAGCTGGAGGTATCACACTACCTGAATTCAAACGATACTACAAGGCTCCAGTAATCAAAACAGCATAGTACTGATACCAAAACAGAGATATAGACCAATGGAACAGAACAGAGGTCTCAGAGGCAACATCACACATCTACAACCATCTGGTCTTTGACAAACCTGACAAAAACAAGCAATGGGGAAAGGATTCCCTGTTTAATAAATGGTGTTGGGAAAACTGGCTAGCCATGTGCAGAAAACAGAAACTGGACCCCTTCCTGACACCTTATACTAAAATTAACGCCAGATAGATTAAAGACTTAAACATAAGACCTAACAGCATAAAAACCTTTGAAGAAAACCTAGGCAAAACCATTCAGAACATAGGCATAGGCAAGGACTTCATGACTAAAACACCAAAAGCATTGGCAACAAAAGCCAAAATAGACAAATGGGATTTAATTAAACTCCAGAGCTTCTGTACAGCAAAGGAAACAATCATTAGAGTGAACTGGTAACCAACAGAATGGGAAAAAATTTTTGCAATCTACCCATCTGACAAAGGACTTACATCCCAAATCTACAAAGAACTAAAACAGATTTACAAGAAAAAAGCAAACAAACACATTCAAAAGTGGGCAAAGGATATGAACAGACACTTTTCAAAAGAAGACATATATGAGGCCAACAAACATATGAAAAAATGTTAATCATCACTGGTCATTAGAGAAATGCAAATCAAAACTACATTGAGATACCATCTCAAGCCATTTAGAATGGCAGTCATTAAAAAATCTGGAGACAACAGATGCTGCAGAAGATGTGGAAAAATAGGAACACTTTTACACTGTTGGTGGGAGTGTAAATTAATTCAACCATTGTGGAAGACAGTGTGGCGATTCCTCAAGGACCTAGAAATAGAAATTCCATTTGACCCAGCAATTCCATTACTGGGTATGTACCCAAAGGATTATAAATTTTTCTGTTATAAGGACACATGCACACAAATGTTCATTGCAGCACTGTTTACAATAGCAAAGACTTAGATCCTACCCAAATGCCCATTGATGATAGACTGGATAGGGAAAATGTGGCACATACACATCATAGAATATTATGCAGCCATAAAAAATGATGAGTTCATGTCCTTTGTAGGGACATGGATGAAACTGGAAACCATCATTCTCAGCAAACTGACACAGGAACAGAAAACACCACATGTTCTCACTCATAGGCAGGTGTTGAACAATGAGAACACATGGATACAGGGAGTGGAGCATCACACACTGGGGTCTGTCAGGGGGAACTAGGGGAGGGACAGTGGGGGGTAGGGAGCTGGGGAGGAATAACTTTGGGAGAAATGCCAGATATAGGTGATGGAGATGGAGGCAGCAAGCCACATTGCCGTGTATGTACCTATGCAACAATCCTGCATGTTCTTTACATGTACCCCAGAACCTGAAATGCAATTATATATGTATTTTTAAAAAGCATATTGAAACATTGTGATAGTAGTCTTATGTAATTTGACACATAATCCCTTACCTTTATTTTCATACATAAATTTATTATGTAAAATAATAAATCCTAGTGGGCCATGAATCCTAGCTTCTTCTGTCTCACCTTCACGTGAATGCAAAGCAATCTTACCTAAAGCCTAACATATCAGAATTCATTGTCTTTCCAAAATTCAGCAGTCTTTACCTTAGACCTGTTAACAGCCCCACCACCCTTTGCTAATATTAGTGACTTTAGGAGTTAGACAAGTCTTTTATGCTCAGTTTCCAAAAAGCAAACACTAATAATTTGTTTTTACCAGACATCTCCTTAATGGGAAAATCTTTAGTGTTTTTCTATTCAAGTCCATCATCCTGAATATAGATGTAAAAATAAGCTGTCTAAAATATTATAAAGCTCACTTGCTAAGGACTTCAATGGAAAAAAGCATCCCACATCCATCATCATTTTTGAGATTCCTTACATCTCTCTGAGGTAGGCAGGAGAGAAATGATTCCTCTGTTTCCAAGTGGGAAAACTGGCATTAATAATAAAAGATTCATCACATCTCTTATGTAAGTGGAACTGTAATTTAGGCTTTATGACTTCAAAGGCCAGTGCTTTCTCAAATTGTTTCATCAAATTATCTTTGGCCTCAAAATCTCTAGCACAAAGACAAAAAATAGGTTTCAAATCTATGCCAACTTTGATTATTAGTAATTGTTTTAAAAGGATTTTGAGGTCTGGTCAAGCTAAGTGAGAGAGGGATCTCCAAACTAATCATTGATTTACTAATCCAAATAATCTATGGAGCATTTATTATGTGCCAGGCACTGATCTAGGCGCTGAGAAATGCAATGTCTCCCATCGGTATGAAAAGAAGGAGGGCAACCTGGGTGAGACTCTCCTCCTTCTTTGTATTATCTGTCTCCCTTGTGATTTCCTAGTTAGCTCCAGTTGGAATTTACAAAACCCTTTCACTATCTAAGGCTACTTAGCATGCGGAGGAAGTCACTAACTGTGCAAATTGGCCCTATACCTTATTTCTAAAACACATTTTTTTTTCATATGTTAACATTCTAAAATTAGAATTCATCTTACAAAGGAGTCTTATGATTTCTGTAGACCTGAATTGAAAGAGTTCTTCTGGGCAGAATCTGTATATGCTTCCATCAGTCACATTGTGCACCATCAACTTCACAGTACCGAATTTTTCTACTTGACATATTTTGGACTACACTTGAGGTATGAATTTAGATGGTAGATCTGCATGAGCATTAACTTGTGGTTCAAATTCCTGAAGAATATTTTACCTTTCCCTACATCTAGTACTAAACTTATGGCATGTAACTTTTTGTGTGGGTGGGTTTATGCCTTGTTTAGCCTTACAATGAAGATAGTCTTTGGTGACTCAGCCTTAAATGAACGTATCTTGGGAATTTTGTTTTCTCCTATTGAAGTTGTATTTTACAATGAATTTTTTGTTCTGATTTATTGAAATATAGTACAAATAGATGCTAATACTAATTGGGTTGTATTGCTACTGAAAGTCTTATTAATCTCTGGTTGACTCCTTACTTTAGTCCCTATAAACTAACATCTTAACTACTTTAACTCTACTTCATCTTCTAAACTTGAAGCAATTAAAGTTTCATGTAATAACTAAGACATTCATTGTAAATTCCCTCAACTTCTCTATAGATTACCTTCTTTGTTGCTTTTCCAGAAAAGGAATTATTCTTCCCTTTTTTCAATGCCAAACCTTTTTTATTTGTTGTGTTCTCAGAAAGCTTACTTCACATTTCTATGTGTTTCCTATGGCTCTTGATTCTTACTCTGTCTATAAGAACAGTTGAGTCTACTCTATCAAAATAAACAAAATGCATCTCTTGACCTAACTGTCTAAAAGCCACTGCCCCAACTTTCTCATTGCAGACAACGGTTCTATTCTTCCAACAGCTCAGGGTATATATCCAAAGGAGTATAAATCGTTCTATTATAAGGACACATGCACACAAATGTTCATTAAAGCATTGTTTACAATAGCAAAGAATTGGAACCAACCCAAATGTCCATTGATGATAGACTGGACAAGGAAAATGTGGCCCATATACACCAGGGAATACTATGCAGCCATAAAAACAATGAGTTCATGCCCTTTGTAGGGACATGGATGAGCCTGGAAACCACCATTCTCAGCAAACTGACACAAGAACAGAAAATCAAACACTGCATGTTCTCACTCATAGGCGGATGTTGAACAATGAGAACACATGGACACAAGGAGGGGAGCATCACACACTGGGGTCTGTGGGTGGGAACTAGGGGAGGGACAGTGGGGGTGGGGAGTTGGGGAGGGATAACATGGGGAGAAATACCAGATATAGGTGATGGGGAGGAAGGCAGCAAACCACATTACCATGTATGTACCTAAGCAACAATTTTGCATGTTCTTCACATGTACCCCAAAACCTAAAATGCAATTATACACAAACACACACACACACACACACACACACACACACACACACACACACATATATATATATAGACAAAAAAACAAAAACTCTTAGTTTACCCATATCAGGATCTCATTCTCTCTCAAAACCCAAATTGTCAACTCATCAGCAAATCCTATGGCCCTGCCACTCTTCTCCACCTCTACAAATGTAGTTTTTTTACCTGGACGATTACATCATCTTTTACCTGGACTATTCCAATAGCTGGTCTCCCAACTTGTAGTGTTGCCTGCCTACAGTATGTTTGCAACACAGTAACAAAAGGGATCTTTTAAAAAGGTGTCAGATCATGATCTTCCTCTCTTCAAAATCCTCCAATGGCTCTCTAGCTCTCTTGCAGTAAAATCCAAAGTTCATTTTCATGCCTGTAAGTCCTAAAGAATTTGACCACACTGCCCCTCTCCACTCACTCAACTCTGGCTCTCTGGTCTCTTTGCTATTCCCTAAATACCAATGCATTCTTGTCTCACACCTATCATTCCTTCTGGCTGGAGTGTTCCTTTCCAAAACGACCATATAATTCCCTCCCTTGCTTTATCCAAGTCTTTTTTTCCAAGTATCATCTTTATGACGTGGTCTTCCCTATCTAAACTGATATTGTATACTCTCATTCTCCACCTCCCATTTTTTGCCTTGTGTGTGTGTGTGTGTGTGTGTGTGTGTGTGTGTGTGTGTGTAGCATTTATTATCTTCTACTATTGTATGCAACACTTAAAAATTATTCCATTTCTACCTTCTAACTTGCCCCACCAAGGCAAGCATTTTTGTGTGCTTCATTCACTGTTGTATCTTTAGCACCTAAGACAGTGTCTGACACATTCTAAGGGCTCAATAAAAATTTGTTGATTATTTGGATACCAAATTTTCAATAATCACTTAAACCATTATGAATATGGCTTCTGATCCTACAGTTCTGCTCAATTCATGAAGTTTGAGTTTCCGTATGCTATAGCATTTTATCTGATTTTTATTTCTACAAGATCCCTCCTTCTCTTGAAACTTTTTCTTGCAGAGATCTCTGAAATGTTTCATTGTCAAAGTTTGGCCACTGTGTTTGGGGATAAGTAGGTTGCCATCTGCACGTCTCTTACTTGATTACTTCCTGAAGCAGGCTAGTTCATTTCAGAAATCACTCAAACAAGAAATGACTTAATATTGGATTGAACTCTGCCTTCTAACTTCTACCCAGTGATCTTAGTTCTCAGCTCTGCAATTACTCAGAACAAGTCTAATTCTGCTTCTCTAGTAGCCTCTAAGATACATTGAGACATTTCTTTCCATTTCTTTCCTCCTCTTCAGTCTTCTTTGGATCAAAAAGTATTATGGTTCCTACAACCATAACTCTCAAAACATTGTTCTGAATTTTTCCCATCTTGGTCATTGTCCTTCAGATAATTTCTAGCTTATCAATCTCCCTGTCTAGAGATTAAACTCCAGAGGCCCCCTCCCTGAGACTCTAATAAAATAGTTTCCTAAGTTCTTGTTCTAAATATTATTTTAGTAGCTTAAGCAAAGGTGACAAAAGCTTTATTGGCATTCTCTATCATCACAAGTTTACCTGAGATAAAGTCAGTTTAGACCATTAAGCCTTTTAAATTATGAGCTGAAATTAAACCACATCTTTTCTATCTGTACTTGAAATATTTGTATTCATTTTACATTCGTTTTGAAAGTTATCATCTTTCCATCATTTTAGTTTTAGCATACCCATTGGTTATAGCATAAGGTCTGATCTCTCTGCGTGGAACTCAAGGTCCTCTGCAATTAAGTCTCAACCATCCCTTTTACCTCCATCATCCACTGCCACCCCAGCTCCCATTCACATTGCTGTCCAGCCACACTGGGATACTCAGAACCCCAACAACTCCAATCTTCCCACCTCCTTGACATTGCTTATACCTAATTCCCTTGGACTAGAATGACCTCTTGCCTCATCTCCATCTGTTGAAATCTTTAATATTAGGGCTACCAAAGACCTCATGAGCTATAAAATCGTAACTACCCTTCAACACCTCATTTCAATGCCATCTTTCTCACTAAAACATCTCTATCTCTCCCCACACTTCTAACCACTCTACACACACACCTTAAAAACCACACCAAAGATAATTAGCTTCTATTTTTTTACAGTGTGCACGTTCTTGGATGATGTGGATTATAAAGCTTATTTCCTCTTCTTTTGTAGTATAGTTATTTTTGTCTCTTTCTACCAGATTATAAACTTGCAGAACTGTTATCTTTGTTGTATGCTATTCAATTCTCAGTATAATTTTTAAAATGAATTTAGATTACTTAAGAAAATGAGATACTTGCAGAATGATTTTCTAAAGCTTAAAGAGTTTTAGCTATATTTAGATATATTTTAGAGGACAGGGTATGTAGTTATAAAAAGATACTCAAGCTTATAGGACATGAACTATTTTCCATCTTCTAGGTGATGCTAAGGAAAATATTTATATATTTTGCTTGTTTATAGAAATAAGTGTGACAGAACTAATCACTAAATCCCACAGCAATCTCATTACCAAATGCTGTGTTACATTATTTGAATACATCAATTCAAGTAAACTTTAGTAACTATTCAGGTTGATGATTTATATTGATGAGTAAATATTCACCAACCAAAAAATATCAGATGAAACATATACTTTTATATTAGAACTGGAGATACTAGATAAAATTTCCAAAATAAGCCAGGTGTAGTGGGATGCCCCTGTAATCCCTACTACTTTAGGCTGGGGTGGGAAGATACCTTGAGCCCAGGAGTTCAAGCCCAGCCTGGGCAACATAGGGAGAACCTGTCTCAAAAAAAAAAAAATGCTACAGTAGTGTCTTTTAAACTGCCCCATTTTGTGGGAAGAAAAGCCCCAGGAATCATTCCTATGTGGGATACATACCAATTATGAGAATAGTTGTCTCCTTTGGAATGGGGGTAACAAATCTTCCTACTTTCTCCAAATAACACTGTCCCTTGAGGTTTACAATCTTCAAAAACATGGGAAAGAAGTCGATCATTTGCCCCACCTATAGACAACATTTCAAAATGATACAGAGGCCAGCCTGAAGCTGTACAATTTATATTATTTATATTATTGATATTTATGGGAGTGCAAATATTTTTAAAGGCTATGATTTAGACATTGGATTAGCAAACAGACTTTAAAAACATTTCTGAATTCATAATTTGAATCAAAATCAACATCTTTTAAAACAGCTCTTCATATGCAGCATTTATCCATCTTTCCCATCTCTTTCTAGGCTGTCTCTGGTAAGGTTAAATACCTTTGTATAAAGATGCTAAAGAACATTTTGGGAGGCCAAGGTGGGTGCATCACTTGATGTCAGGAGATCAAGATCAAGCCTGATGAAACGCTATCTCTACTTAAATAAATAAATAAATAAGCAAGCAAGCAAGCCAGGTGTGGTGGTCTATGCCTGTAGTCTCAGCTACTCAGAAGACTGAGTCAGGAGAATTGCTTGGACCTGGGATGCAGTAAGCCAAAATCATGCCACTGTACTCCAGCCTGGGTGGCAGAACGAGACTCAGTCCCCCCCCACCAAAAAAAAGACGCTTAATAAGCTGGATGCAGTGGCTTACGCCTGGCCAACATGGTGAATCCCTGTCTCTACTAAAAATATAAAAATTAGCTGGGCATGGTGGGGGGCACCTGTAATTCTAGCTACTTCAGAGACTGAGGCAGGAGTATCACTTGAACCCAGCAGGCAAAGGTTGCAGTGAGCTGAGATTGCTTGCCACTGTACTCCAGCCTGGATGACAGAGTAAGACTCCATCTCAAAATAAAATAAAGTAAATTTGATTTAAAACTTTTAGCAATGCCATGGCAAGTCTCCCTCATTCACTCAAAAGTTTTAGATGCCAGGGTTGGGTTTTAAATGCTGAAACCTATGTAGGAATATGAGCAGGGCATTTAAAGTTTACATTCAAGAATTTAAACAAAACTCAGATAATAAATATGGTACAGTCCTTCCGTTTGTGCTCCTCTGATGACATTTTTTCAAGTCAACTTCTTTCTCTAATTAGAACTTCACATACCCTCTCCTCTCCGGCTTCTGTTCACTTCTTGAACAGAACTCAGGGCCTTTGTTATGTATCTTAGGCTCACTTTTGAGTGGGGTTGGCCCCGATTCAAACCTGTAGAAGGTATAAAGAGTCAATGCCTTTCCCAATAATAATCATTTAAATGAAAAATTTTTAACAATGCAACGTTAAAAGAATATTAAGAATTATAATTTCTGCTACTACTAAAATCAGTGCAGAGGGAATCTTTTCTCAGAGTCAGCAACTCACTGTGTGTTTTAAAAAGGCTAAAGGACTATGTGGAAGCAGAAAGCAATTTATTTGATTTGATGGCTAGTGTGGCTTTAAAAATAAGATGTGAAAGATTCAATTCTCTCATTTTTAAGGGTTAAGAAAACTAAATTTAATCCCATTTCCAGAGCATAGCCATTTCTGGAAAGAGATAGGAGAAAATGAACTAGAAAAAAAATCAGCAAATAGAGGATGAGAAGCTTAGAAGATTATCCTAAGGAAGCATTATTTAAATAAATCACTTATCATATTCTGATGTTCATTTGACTGGAATTAACCACTAATGTCGGATTTCATTGTTCTTGTAAAATCTTATTGTTACCATTAACCTTTGTTCAGGGCTTTTAAACTTTGTCAACCTTCCCTTCCAGGTGATCAAATGGAACACAATTGCTACTAGAAGAGAACTGTTCCCCTGCAGTGGAGCAGTGAAGAGGACTTTTACATCTAAGACAAAAGGAGAGTCTGTAGCAGTCTGAGGAAGTGCTGGTCTGCGGTGGGATCCACAGTGCCACTTCTAAAAGCCTCAGTCAGGTGGCTGACCTTGGACTGCCATGAGAAACAGATGAAGGATGGCGAGAAGGCTATGTTCTTGGGCTCTGGGTCTTGCCATTTAAAAGAATATTAGGTTTCTATATTCAACTGTTTGTTCCTGAAAGCTGTGCTCTCTCAGTCCTCTTTCATTCTGCAGAGGGCAGGTTTGGTATCTCCAAGGTCCACATTTTCCTAATCTAGATTTTATTGTCACAGAGCCAAATTAACTCTCCAAGGCCTCACATTTTCATCGTTGCCAAGTAAAATTAACAAAGTTGAGTGGGCAAAGTGGAAGATGAGTGATTTATTTTTAGTATTCTTAAATAGTACAGAGAAAAAATATGCCAACTGAAAAAAATGAAGACAGAATCCCCTGATGAGCCTATTTTCAAGGTCTGTTAATAAAATCTCATAAATGTAAAAAGGCATCTCGTGAAAATTTTATACAGGGATTTGGTTTGTTCAAGTTACATAAACAGAATTCTTTACTCAGGGTTTCAGAGATACAAGTATCTACATTGGATTAAGAATTTAAAACCAGCCATATTCTTGCTTTGTTCTAAAGCTTAGATCTGATAATATTGCAACATAGCAGAGTAACTACCCTTGAGTTAGAATGAGATGAGGAAGAAAGAATTCACCTACTTGTGAGCAGGTCCTGAGTGATAAAATCCATCAATTCAGACACTTTGGAGAAAATGCCAAGTGATGCCTTCATATAGCTGTTTCTTAGAGGAGCTGAACCTCCAGCAGAACCAGCTATCCAGGAAGTTATCCCAGCAAGAATCCAGATTCCACCACGCCTTCTACAAACCAGTGGTCCTCCAGAGTCCCCCTTTCATGGTAAAAAAAAGAGAAAATTTAAAAATAGCCTGTAAAACATTTCATCAGTTCCACAAACATCAGCAGTCATCACAAAGTGGACAGAGGTAGAGGCAAAGAAGTCCAGTAGTCAGTATCCATCAACCTTTTGTTTATCTATTTTCTTGGGTCCTTATCATTAGTTTCAAGCACAATCTTTTCATCCAGATAAAATCTCTTTATACTTACTGTCAGCAATCTTGTTAGGCTAACAATTTCTCTTCCGGTTTTTTTTTTTTTTCACTACTGTGTACATTCTAAAAATCGTTAGAAGGGAGGTAGTTCACATAGATGCTTCTACTATAGTTTGTCACCTGGAATTGCTAGTAAAGACTAGGTATCTTCCAGTCCTATAGAGCAACAGTGAATGGATCCCCCAAGATAGCTCAAGGCCTCAAGGCTTTAAAAACGGAAAGCCTGGGAAACCTAATTTTGTCCCTGGGGATGTATGTAAAGGACCACATTGACTCTCATGCCACAGAATAAAGAGCCCAAGATTTTAGGATTACATCTTCAATAAGGTTCCAGAATCCATGCTTTAAGAGTATGTTTCAGGCAACGTTGTGTCAGATTAAACTCTCCTCAAAAGGTGTGGAGGAGGGCTTCATCCATGAAAGGATTATCTATAATGAATACAGATAGCAAAAAGCACCTTTAGCCTATCTATTTTCCAATATAGAAAGTGGCATAAGTGTAAGTTTCAATTTCCTCCCTCCCAAACTCCTGTTACCCGCTTGAAGAAAAACTCAAAAATCCGTCCAACAGATAATTTCAGAGAGCTTCCCACAATATTTTCAAGCTGCTTTCTGGCAAAGAATAATGACTCTTTACTGCTCCACCTTAAAAGAGAAGATAATTTACTTGGAAGACCTGTCTAAAACTTAAAACTAATGTGTTTCACAAATTGACCTCCTTGTCCCTCTAAATATGTTGTGAAGATTGCTGTTCTTTGTGAAGTTGTGTCAGCCTTGGGAGAGCGTGGTCATTCACAATATCCCTTATACAACAGTCACTAAAGTTATGCATCTTTGGTCAAACTTTGTACAAATATATTCTGCATGAAAGAAAAGAATCCATAATGCTTAACAACATGTGAAATGAAGAATTCAGAGCTGGACCTAGTAAGATTGTGAAAGTGGTGATATTGCTTGATTCCATTGGGTTGAACACATTGAAACTAACTCCTTTCCCCAACCCACCAAAATAAAAGAAGCGTAGGGGTAGGAATAGTCATGGAGACAGGAAATAATTCTTTAGTAAAAGGCGAAAGATTTATATGATCTGAAGAGAAACAAGAATATAGGAAATAATTCTTTCTGCTCAGGTCAATTATACTTTTTCAGTAGAAATAAGATGGAAAGATGAAGGGAAAAGGAAGTTTGACCCAGTAACAGAAGAAGCATAAGCTTCTTTTGAGGAAAGGCAGAATCTACTTTCACTCACATGTTACTGAACAACTAGGCTGGTTTATACTTTTGTACCTGGCAGGCATCCACTCCCCCACCAGGGAACCTGGCACACAGCATGGTCCTTCCCAGGGGAGGGAGATTCATGCTCTTGAGCACAGTATTACACATTTTGTCATCCATGATGGGAAGTTCCATTTCTTGTAGGACATTTGAATATTCTGATGCTGTAGAGAGAGGGCAGATATGTTAGTACACAATATCCTCATGGAAACAAATTAATGAGAAAAACAATGACTACCACCTGTGGTGGAAGTATTTTAAAACTATTAAAATAGTTTAAACTCTTAAAACTATTTCAAACAGATTTTTAACCACAGGTGGAAGTCATTGTTTTTCTGTGTGAATCATATTCACTTCTAAAAATCAGATAAGTGATAGAGGACATTTTTAAAAACTTTAGCAGATTTTTAAGGTAAAATAGGCAATTGTTTAATTGTGGATTCTTTAAACAAATGCTTCCCCAAGAGGAAAACTTTGGTCAATAAAGCAATGTTTTATAGAAATCTTTTTATTTTTTTGAGACAAAGTGTCCCTCTGTCACTCAGTCTGGAGTGCAGTGGTGCAATCATGGCTCACTGTAGCCTCAACCTCCTGAGAGAAAGTGATTCTCCCACCTCAGTCTCCCAAGTAGCTGGAACTACAGGCATGCTACCACAATTGGCTAATTTAAATTTGTGTGTGTGTGTGTGTGGAGACAAGGTCTTCCTATGTTATCCAGGTTGGTCTTGAATAGCTTGGCTCCCACCCTCCTGCCGTGGCTTCTCAGAGTGCTAGGATAACAAGTGTGAGCCACTGGGCCCTGCCAAAAATTCTTTATAAAATAAAAAATCACAATGTATTTTTGTCAAGCTTTGAGGTATCTTTGACAAATAAAAACTATTTTTTCAAGGAGTACAAAAGTGATGTTTTGATATACGTATACATTGTAAAGTGATTACCACAATCAAGCTAATTAATGTTACATCACTTCACAGAGTTAACTTTTTTGTAGTGAGAATACTTAACATTTACTCTCTTAGCAAATTTCAAGTATTCAATATATTAACTATAGTTCCCATGCAGTATACTGAGTTCCCAGAACTTACTTGTCATGTAATTCCACATATACATCCTTTAAACAACATCTTCCCCCCTCCCCTCTCTCATATCCCTGGTAATCACCCTTCTACTTTTTGTTTCTATGAGTCTGACTTTTTAAAAAGGTCACAATATTAAAGACAAAGAGGCTTAACTATTGTTACTATTTCCTGATTATCCTTTTGCCGTATTCCTCCTCATCCATCATAGTTCTATCCAACTTCCTTTATCTGCTATACCTAACCAAATTGGCAGCAGCAGGAGTGATATGAATAGTCTTAAAAAAAGTATAAGCCTTTTGGTACATGGTCAACAAAATTATTTCTGCTTCTCCTGAACATTCAGAGAGCTGGAAGAAGTATTAAGTTATTTTAATGTTTCTTACTCTTGGAAATCTTGCTCCATCCACTGGTCAAGCAAAGAATCCCTGGTTCAACTTTATCATCACTGTGGGGAAGACAGATTGGCTGAACAGCAGTTCCTGAGAAAACAACACCAAAGGCGTGAGGTTCATGGATAAATAAGTCATGTTGAATATATTTGGAAAAGTGCTATCTGTTGATTTCATGGGTTCTATACTTTCTTCCTAAATGTAATAATGACATATTTTAAGTTTTGCCCTCCCCATATAAAACTGCTTCATAGTTACAGAAATTTAGAGAAATGCAGAAAAAGTAAAACAAGGAAAAACATAACCTATTGTTCTGCACACCACCACGATCCCCTTAACCTATCAACATTTTAGACTATGCTTTTGTTTTGAAAGGATAGTTTTTCATTCAACAGTTATTGAACACAAATCCAGAGGAATTAGCCACGCCACCACCTTTGAGGTATCAAATTGATCTTTAAGATCCTAGAAATTTACCTGGCCATGAAAGGAACTGTAAAAAACCTGTGAAGTTTAGAAAAAATATAGATAAAAGTGGGGAGAGACTGTAATTTAAGAGAAAGTGACTGAGGGATTGATCATCATTGATATCCAAATCTTTAGATTTAAAAAGCCTAGTAACTCCAACTATGATACAAAAAATAACGTTATATCTAGACACATGCTGAAAATGTAGCACACAAAAAATAATGGATCTCAAAAAAATCTAGAAGGAAAAAATCATATTACCCAAAAAAAGAATGTTATTGATTTCTCAACAGCAATAAGTGAATGTCAGAAGACAGTAGAACAACGTGATAAAAATATCATGTGTTAATCACTCTTTTAGGTCTCAATAAAATGAATAGAAAGAAAAATATCTCTGGGGAGAGCCTACACGAGTGTGTATATTTGCGTTTGTGTGTTGGGAGAGGGGAGATGAAACAGACAGCAAATATAAGTTGTTCAGTGGTAAACACACGCTATGGAAAAAATTAGGATAAAGGAGATAAGTCTGGAGATGAGGGAGAATGGCATGGGAAAAATCATTTTAAATATGATGATCATGAAAAGTCTCACTGAGCAGGTGACATCTGAGCAGTCTTGAAGCTAAGGAAAGGAATCATGCAGTTATCTGGGTGGAAGGCATTTGATGGAGAAACAATCCTTGCTACAGGGTCATGCATATATGTTTAGGGAACAGTGGGAGACCAGGATGACTGGAATAGATTAAGTAAAAGGTTTTGTAAAAAAATAAACAAATCAGAGGTTAGATGTAGGACTAGGAAAGAGGGTATTCAGATAATAATGACATTGATTTTCATCTAAATGTAATAAAGAACCACTGAAGTGGTATGAATAGGGTGACATAACCTGATTTATGAATTTAAAAAGCATTATTCTTGTCACTGGGTTAATAACAAACATTGGGAAGACAGAAGCAGCTTGAGACAATTTCAGAGACCACTAAAATTCATCCAGGTAAGACATGATGGTAGTATCGCCTGGAATAAGATAGCAAAAGCGTGAAGTGAGTGAGGCAGAAGCAACAGGATTTTATGACTCATTGGATGTACAGTATCAGAGAAAGAATAATAAAAAACGAATCCAAAGTTTTTTAGCCAAATCAACTGGAAGGATGGAGTTGTCATTAACTGAAATGAGGGAGGCTATAGGTAGGCATCCATGAGATGTGGAGGTGGTCAGGATTCTGTGTTAAACATATTAAGTTTGAGATGCCTATTAGCTATGCAGTTGCATGACCAGTTGACAATTGGTTACAAGAATTCCACTAATTTCAGAAGCATATGCAATATAAAGAAACCTAGGCTAAGAGTAGTCTTCAAGTAGCAGATGGTGTTTAAATTCTTTATCCTGGATGAGATCACTAAGAGAATGAGTACAACTAGGGAATAAGATGTCCAGGGCTGAGACTGGGTACTCTAACAATATGAAGTCAAGGAGAAGAGGGGGAATCATCATAGAAGACTAAGAAAGGGTACAATAGGGTAGGAGAATAACTAATGAATTCCCAGAATGCAAGTGAAGAAAATATTTCCAAGAACATATGAGCAATTCTGCTAAAAAACTCTTATCCAGAAAGATGGGATTTGAGTAGTTACTTTGAATTTAGCAATATAGAGGTCATTAGTGACTGTGACAAGACTAAATTTATGGAACAGCGGAGTGAAAGTTTGATCTTTTTAAATGTAGAACAGACATCTTAACCTAATACATCCAACTATGAGAATTGAGGAAACGAAATTGACACAACTAGCATTGACTTGCTATAAAGGAAAGAAAAAATGGGGCAATAGTTTCCTCTCATATACAATTCCAGTTTGAGATATTCTCAGTATTTGGATCATCTTGTTCCACTATCTTCTGACATTAACTTACTATTGTTGAGAAGTCAGTAACATTCCTTTTTGTTAATATGTCTTTTTCCTTCTAGATTCTTTTGGGACTTTTAGTGTGCTACATTTTACACACATGTCTAGATATAAAATTATTTTTTATATCATAGAGTCACTAGGCTTTTTAAATCTAAATATTTGGATCTCAATTATGGTCAATTCTCAGTCACTTTAACTTAAATTACAGTCTCTCTCCACGAATGTCCATATTCTTTCTAAACTTAAAATTGGATGTTTACTACACCGTCTTCTCTGTCTCTTACCCTCATTGTCACCTCTGGGTAATTATTTCAGTTTGTCTAGTTCCATACACCTAATCTAATCTGGTAGATAAGTATTCTGTTGAGTTTCTAATTCCAATTACATTTTTATATTTTCATGTTTTATTAGCTTCTTTTCAAATTTCCCTTCCATCTAATAGTTTAGCATGGTTCAGTCATTTTCAATACACTTTTACTTCTTTAAGCTTTACTATACTTATTTTCTATTCTCTATCATGAAATTTGTAACCTGATTGTTAATGCTTCAGATTCTATCTTCAATGCAAATTTCTCTGCATGGTTGTGTGCTTGAATTCATTAAAACTTTATGGGAATATATTGAAGCTGGGATTTAAATTTCATTATCTCAGAGAGGATTTACTTTTGCTTCTGCCAGAGTCTGAATCCTCACCTGGAACCTCTTTAAAATCTTGCCTTGGCGTTTTTGTGCCACACAGGTGATGTCAATTCCAGCATCAAACCTGACTGAAGCCTGGCTCATGATTACAGATACTTCTGAGAACCCTCTCTCCAAAGCCAAGGTTGACACAAGTAAGTGTCCTTATTCCCTCACTTTCTGTAACATAACTCCCCTAACTCCTTCTCCCTACCTTTCAAAGCATCACCTTTCAGAAAGTTCCAGGGTCTTTACAGCTCCCCTGATGGCCAGGTAAATCTCTAGGACCTTAAAGATCAGTTTGATCCCTCAAGGGCAGTGCCCTGGCTAACTACTCTGGATTTGTGCTTTGGTTTTGGCCACTTAACATACTTGCTTTTTTGGCATTTTTTTTTTAAATAAGGTTTTTAGTGTTTTACCCAGAATGTTTATGTTACCTGTGCTGAGAGAGTGTTATATCTTGTTCACAGTAATTACTGAAAGAAGTCTCTGAAAACATTTTCAAATGTTTAAAGCTTTTTGTTTAGAGATGAATACAGGCAGGTAGGTAGAATGTAGTCCAGCCAAGACACAGAAGTCCTTAAAATACCAATTGGCCAACATATGGACGTAGCCTAAGTTGTTCATCAATGGATGAATTAATAAAGAAAATGTAGTATATATACACAATGGAATGTTATTCAGCCATAAAAAGAACGAAATCTTGTCATTTGCAACAACACAGACGGAACTGAACATGGATGTTAAGTGAAATAAGCCAAAGACAAGTACCACATATTCTCACTTACGTGGGAGCTAAAATACTACATTTCACGAAAATAGAGATTAAACCTGTGCTTATGAAAGGCAGGGAAGGGTAGGGAAGAGAGGAGGATGAAGAGGGGTTGATAATGGTTACAAATATACACTTAGAAGAGATAAGACCTGATGTTTGATAGATCAGTAGGATGACTACAATTAGCATTCATTGATTGTATATTTCAAAATAGCTAGAAGAGAAATAATTCAAGTGTTCCTATCACATATAAAATTATAAATATTTAAGGTGATAGATACCCTGATTTGATTATACGAATGTTTCAAATTATCACATGTACCCTGAAAATACGTACATCTAATGTGTATCAATAGAAATAAATAAAAAGGAAAAAAGTTGATTGTTAAGCATAAGTAATTCGTGGCTGGGACATGTAGCCTGTACAGTAGTTTATTTTTTAATAGGTTATGGATTGAACAAAATTATTTTAAAAAGAAACAAAGCTTAGCTATTCTATTACTAGACAGCCACACAGAAATTAAAGTTAACTTGTATATAATTAGCAGTTTTTCCCCATTGGATTTTTAATATTCTAACTCTCCATACTCACCAAACTTGACTTTGTGTTTTAGATACAGCAGTGCAATATCAGGACTCATATATTCATGGCAGTTGTATTCAGGATGGATAATAATTTTTGAGACAGGAATATTCTGTTCTTGCTTATCCTTCTGAAAGAGGCTGTACTCCCCAGATGTCACAGTTATATTCTTCAGTTGCTTCCTAAAACCAAAGGAAAATATTTTTCATAAGTAGTTGTTTCCCCTAGGCAAGATTTCTTGGTGGGATGTCATTAAAGAAAAAGTGATTAATGTACCTTTAAGCATCCCCAAGTCTTTGAAGAAGGTTTTCCTTATTATCATTACCAATGGTCATAATTTTTTTTTAATCTAGAAAAAGTCATGGTTTTCAGTCATGTTTCCATTTTTCTGAGTCAAGTATTTAAATATTGCCTCCTTTTCTTCTTTCATATACAAACCATAGTTCACACATGCTATGCCATTTGTAACAGGATATAAAAATTGCTTTCTAGAACTGTTCCTTCTTTTCTCTTATATATACCCTCTTTTGATCTGGTCAAGTATTTGTAATTTCTGCAGTTTTTTCCCTCCTAATTATTTAAACCCAGATGATCAAAACTTTGGAGGCTCCATTTAACATTTTTTGTTCATGCTTTATTATAATAAGTAACCACTGCCTCTATCCAAGCACTAAATTCATAAATTATAGATGATGTCCTGGATTGTTTAGAGTCTCTATTCAGTAGAACAGGAAGCACTGGAAATCTTGGGACAGATACACCTTTCCGGGAATCAGGAAGATCAGTGTGTGGGTACACTGGGAGGCAAAATTAAGAAGGGGATTGAGGGGCCTTGCGTGGTGGCTTACGCCTGTAATCCTAGCACTTTGGGAGACTGAGGCAGGTGGATCACGAGGTCAGGAGATTGAGACCAGCCTGGCCAATATAGTGAAACCCCATCTCTACTAAAAATACAAAAAATTAGCTGGGCTTGGTGGCAGGCACCTATAATCCCAGCTACTTGGGAGGCTGAGGCAGGAAAATCACTTGAACCTAGGAGGTGGAGGTTGCAGTGAGCAGAGATCATGCCATTGCACTCCAGCCTGGGTGACAGTGTGAGACTCCATCTCGAAAAAAGAAAAAGAAAAGTAAAGAAAGGGATTGAAAATGAACCTATTTAGAGCAACAAATCTCCCAGTCCCATAGCCAGGAATCAGGGCCTGACAAGTAATGGAAATTCACAACTTACTCACTGAGGCTGTCCAGGCAGTGTGCTGCTGTAACAACTCGATCTTCTTGAATCAAGCTTCCTCCACAGAAGTGGTGCTCATTTAATTTTAGGGAGACCTACCCAAGAAGAAAGTTACAAATGCAGCTAATATGTCTCCCCACAGATGTATCTCCATCAGAAACACTGGATATCAACTCTTCTAATCAGACATAATGTTCTTCAAATACTGACATAAATTGGAAGTAAACTTTTTGGTAGAGAGCTAGAGGAGGTCAGGAGAAAAACTGCATATCAACCTGGATTCTTGGTTTTGAAACAAAGGAAATATTTCACTGTTTTCGCATTAAGAAATCAATGCCTTTGTTGTACTGACCTGCCAAGGATGTCCAGCCACTGTTGAATTTCTCCAACTACTAATTCTAGAGAAGAACCCAGATCCCACAACAGGTTCCTTACTTTTCATGTTGACCACGCGAATTCCACACTTCAGTCCTTCGTAGAAGAGAGCACGTGCGTGTGTGCACTCACACACGTGCACAGTGTGTGAGTGCACACACAGAACCTTATTTAAGAGTTTACTTTACCAAGATTTCCTGTTTGGATTTTCCTGGCCTGGCACAGACGTTATGATACCACTTAGCTGCAGACTATCACATTCTTCTCTCAATACTTTCTTCAGAAAATCCCAAGGCACCCGGGTTGACCAGAATTTGCCTCCTGCCTACTCCCTTTCAGTCTGTGCTACCACTGGACAGGAAGGAGCCAGCACTGCCTCTGGTAGGTGACTTAGGGCTTACTCTGGGAATATGCACATTTAAGTTGGGTTAAAGATATCAGAGGCCAGGTGCAGTGGCTCAGGCCTGTAATCTCAGAGGCCCAGGTGGGCTGATCGCTTGAACGCAGGAGTTTAGGACCATGGGCAACGTGATAAGACCTCACTTCTACAAAAATATGCAAAAATTAGCCAGATGTGGTAGCACATGCCTGTGGTCCCAGATACTGGGGGGCTGAGGCAGGAGGATCATATGAGCCCTGGAGGTTTAGGGAGCCATGACTGCTCCACTGCACTCCAGCCTGGGCGACAGACCGAGACTCCGTCTCAAACAAACAAAACAAAATGAAACAAAGATATTGGGAAATGACATGTACTACTCTGGAAGGGAGATACTTGACTTTAAGTTACTTCTACTTGGTTAGGTTTCCTTGGAGCAGGCTCCTTAGCACACACATAGTTAGCAGGTGTGCCTAAAAACTTGAACTCTAGAATCTAAAATATTTCAAAAAGGAAATCTGGCCCAGGCCTTCCTTTGGGGACATCTGGGCGTGCACCACCCCCTCACTCTTTCTTCCCAAATGCCTCACGTGTGCCTATACCACCCAGCCTTCCTGAGGCAAGGAGTTATGAAGTTTTCCCTCTCCAGAATGCTCAGTCTCCTCCACAGTCCCGGTAACGAGGGGCCTGGGCTCACCTAGGCTTCTGGGAAGGCCCATGACTAGCAATAGCAACAAACCAGCACTGGCCAGCACCCCCATATCCTCACGCATCCGCCTCGCACATCCTTCCCTCCTGCAGGCTGCGAAAACTCTGCGGGGAAAGCGGGAACCGCGTCCTTTATGCCCTCCTGACCCGCCTATGGGCAGCACCTGCCGTGGCACCTGGGTTCGCAGGTGTCCCTCTTCACGTTCAATTGATCACATCATTGTGAGCTGCCGCCGCCCTCTGGTCACGCCCGGTATCACAGCCTTAGAGACTGGCGCAAGGTGTCCTCAGGGGCGGCAGGGGCGCTCTCACGTGTGCAGAGGTTCCTGCCAGCAGATCAAGAGCAAGCCAATCAGTGGCCTGTAACGCTTAGCCCTGCGACTTCTGTCCCAGGTTGGGGAGTGCCGCCCGGGCTCGAGGGCAATGAAGCTGGTCCCCCACGCAAAACACAGGCAGGACTTCTGAAAGGTGGAAGCTCCTTAAGCTTAGAACAATACTACCCCTTCTAAGAAGCTTGTTGGAGCTCTTGATCCTCAAGAGTTTTCAAAGAGTGAATAGCAAAGATCACGCTTGAGCTGCCATCATTTTCCGGGTGACAAGTATTGTAATCCATTTCAGCAGAATGGGTCGAAAGCTGTAGGATCCATCATTTGAGATCATTGAAACTAATCTATTGGTGAGATGTCACCTTTTTTCCTTGAATATTATTTTGTAACAAGTTAGGCTGAAATTGGAAGACAAACAAAGCCAGAATTTGTAATGATCTTACATTTTGTCAGAAAATTAGGGCAAGGCTAAATGGGCATTCTATATATATATCAAATAACCTGGACACCAGTCCTCCAGCACCAGTTGGAGGATTTTACTTTTAAGTGCAACATTCTACTTTCATGTAAAATAGAAATAAAAGCTTCTTGAGGTAGGAGGATAAATAAACCAAGGGGGACAGGTGGGAGATGAACAGGTAGATGGGAACACAGAAGGCAGTCAAGGTGGAGAGAATGCAGGCACAGGTAAAAGCAGGTGACAATCTACTGGGGACAATGACCTCTGTGACTGCAGGAGAGAGCAGAGGGTGAATGGACACCTTTTGATGAAAAGCCTAAAAAAAGTGAATGATGCCTGGTGATGTGGCATGTGGCCTGTAGTCCCAGCTACTGGGGAGGCTGAGGCAGGAGGCTGGCTTGAGCCCAGGAGCTCTGGATTGTAGGGCACTATGCCAATCTGGAGTCTCTCCACACTAAGTTCAGTATTAATATGGTGATCTCCCTGGAACAGGGCACCACCAGGTTGCCTAAGGAAAGGTGAACTGGCCCAGGTTGGAAACCGGGCAGGTCAAAACTCCCTTGCAGTTCAGTAGTGGGATCTCACCCATCACTAGCCAGTGCACTCTGCCCTGGGCAATACAGCAAGACCTTGTCTCTGAAAAGAAAAAAAAGAAAACTTTTTTTTTTTTTTAATATGACTGGCACTCAAACTTGAAACACACATCTCAAACCTTCTTGTCTCGTGAACCCAAAGTGGCTTCTGTGATTTTTTTGTTTGTTTTCAAATGAGGTCTCACTCTGTCTCCCAGGCTGGAGTGCAGTGGTGCAATCTCAGCTCACTGCAGCCTCAACCTCCCAGGCTCAAGTGATCCTCCCACCTTTGCCTCTCAAGTAGCTGGGATTACAGGAGCATGCCACCACGCCAGCTAACTTTTCATATTTGAGGCGCAGTTTCACCATGTTGTCCAGGGTGGTTTCTGTGATTCCTACGTCCCAAGTTCCACTACATGAAAAAACTCTAGAGCTACACTGACCAATGTGGCAGACATTAATCATATGTGGCTATATAAATTAAAATTAACAGGAAATCAAATTAAAAATTCAGTCACACTAGATACATTTCAAGTGCTCAGCAGCCACCTGTGGCTAGTGGCTACCATGTTGAACAGCACAAATATAGGACATTCCATCGCCACCAATAGCTGTATTGGACTGTGCCATTCTTGAGAGTAGCACTATTTTCTTTTAAATATTGATTTCAAGGAATGACATCTTAGATGACAGTTTGAGTAGATGACTCCTTGGTTTCATGCATGGGTGTCTAGGGGATAGGGGGTGTCCAGCGTGCTCTTAAGGTAAGCAGGTCTTCCGTGAAAATAAAACATGGAAACTCCAGGTTCTGTCCAGGGAATGTCCAGGTGTGGTGGCTGCCTGACCAGAGGCCCTCACTGCTCTCCTCCCTGTAGTCATCTCGCAGGGGTGACCATTTGAACCACCATACCAGCTCCAGGACCACACTGTTTTCCAATAAAAGCTCAGAGCCCCCGGATGGGTCCAAAGCCCTCTTTCTTTTTAGCAAGAGGTAAGATGAAAGCCACCAAAAAGCCTTTACTAAATAAAAGGGAAAGAACAAAAAGGTGAACATGTGCTGTGCAAGAACAGTCAGGCCAGCAATGCTCAAGTTGCTGGTCATACGATGTCCAGCCCTTCCGTGAGGCCCACAGCTGCTGTTCCCTTTCACTCTTCTGCCAATGGCACACAGCTTTGCAGGATATTCTGTGGTTTGTTTCAAATCTGGGAATCTTCATGTGGTGGGGCACTGTCTCATTTCCTGTTACAGAACAACTCCCTTTGGTTCCAGAGTTCAAAACCCACAGCTTCAACTGAGACCCTATTCTTATATACAGAGGTTTAGTCCCTTAGAGCCCTCACAGAATAATTCCTTTAAAAGAAGTGGGAAAAGAGCCATTGAATAAGAATTACAAACCATTAATAGCCAGGTCATAGGCCAGGCACAGTGGCTCATGCCTGTAATTCCTGAACTTTGGGAGACCGAGGTGGATGGATCACCTGAGGTCAAGAGTTCTAGACCAGCCTGGCCAACATGGTGAAACTCCACCTCTACTAGAAATAAAAAAAAATTAGCTGGGTGTGGTGGCACATGCCTGTAATCCCAGCTACTCAGGAGGCTGAGGCATGAGAATCAACTTTAACCCGGAAAGCAGAAGTTGCAGTGAGCCAAGATCACGCCACTGCACTCCAGCCTGGGTGACAGAGTAAGACTGTCACAAAATAAAATAAAATAAAAAATAAAAATAAAAAAAACCAGGCCATTATTTTTAGACTCAAATTTTCTAATAAAGTAATGGTTTAAATATAAATTGAATTTGTAGTTATAGTACAGTACAGTATCCAAATGGAAGAATTCTCTTTTTATGCTTAAAATAACTTCAGAAAAGGAAAGGATATCAAGGAGAGGAGTGGGTTGGACTACCCCCAGAAAGTGGTGACTTGTGATGTACAGAAAATCTGTCTTTAATTTGGACATCTTCACTAGTAGAGGACAACTGCGATCTGCTATTCAAAAAGCTTGCCTGCGAAGGACAGAGAGAGCTGTGATAGCAGCTACAGATAGAATGAAATACAGGAAGGATTTTTTTTTTTTTTTCAAATTGTTTTGATGTTAATTACCTGTGTATTTGCTTTAAGATAGAGGAGAACTACCAAATTGACAAGAGCCAGCAAAAGGAAGAAGTTAAAAGATGGAGAAGTTAAGAAATGGAATGAAGTTCCATAAGAAGCAAAATCCAGAACCTAGGGTTCTCTTCTTCCATTATGATAACAGGAGAAAAGAAAGGATAGAATTAGGTACAGGTAAATGTACAGATGAAGTGCAGGGCATTGGGGGATATCTGCTTTCCACATTTTATTTACTCTGTGAAAAGAGAGATGGAGGCATCTAAGCATGATGGGGGAGCGGATCTGGAGTGGGCAAGTACTGAATTGGCACTGTGTGGTGGAAGGGAAAGAGCGCAGACAGGAAGCACACAGATCAATGCAATGAAATGAGTAAATGAATGAAAGAAGGAAGGAAGATGGTCCTTTTAAAAAAATTGTTGAAACAGACATTCCTGGTGACATACACATCAGTAGGTACTAACCATGAAGTGCTTGAGAGATTGAAACCAGACATACTTATTTTCATCATATTTTATAGAAAATAGACATTTACATAAATTTAATTTTGCAAAGACCTAGGCAAAGTATACATCATTACACTCAATGGGAGAAATACTTTATGGGAAATAAATTCTAACGGGCACAGCCAAAGTAACAAAAATGTACATTTACATACAACTGATCAAAACAGGAAGTAAAAGCATTATGAACAAAGAACATGAGGAAAGTCATTTCCCCCTCACAAAAGGAGGGATCTCTATGAATTACAGCAAATCAAATGATTTCTAGATTGTAAAAGCAAGCCACGGCTTCTACAGATATTTTAATTCCTTGGGAGGAAGTTTCACCTCATCTTTTTTCCCCAGTAAAGTATCAATCACTGTAGGAATTTTTAAGTGTGTAGATCGTAAAATAAGAGTAACAATTCCACCATGTTCAAGCATTTGGACAATTTTGTCACTTTTAGGGTTGTATCATTTAAAAAAGGGCAGCATTTATGAATTATCTCATCAGATGCATAGTGTTTTTTCAATCCAGATTCAAAAGTAATCATTAGAGTGACTCATCGAGCTTAATGGATACATCCAACTGGCCAGTCCTTTCATGGGTGGTAAACGTGACTGAGACACTGGCTACCTTGCCCAGGTGAGGTGGCTCTTGAGTGGCAGAGCTAGAACTAGAACTCAGAAGTCTTCATTCTTGGGCTAGTGTACCCCTTTCCTGGATCAACAAGATAACCCCCAAAGAACATCACACACATCGAAAACTACCAAATGTGATACACACATATATATATACAATGTGTACTACTGAGAATGAGAAGAAACGCCTGGATGTTTGGAAATAGGCATGTTTTTCCAGGTGGGAGTCAATGGTTATCTATGCTTACAAACCAATTATGACCATATATTGTGGTGGATGCCGATTTTATGAGTTACAGGCCCTAAAGATTTTAATGGAAAAGATCCTCGGTGAGAAAAATAAAATATTTTAATAGCCAATTGATTGCTGTAAAGAGCTTATCAACTCTGTTGGGCCACTTAGATTGATATTGAACCATGTTTTTGGTTGCAGTTATTTTCTGTTCTCTTTAAGTTACATGGCTATAAATAAAATATTGAGGGAAATATTATTTTTTGGAAGAACTATTCAACATATTTTCCATTTGTATCAAAAACTTCAAGAATAATCATAAAATGTTATAATATTTCTCTATATTATTTTTGGCACCCTAAGCTTTTATCTTATTCAACTGCAGCCTAAATGCAAGATTTGACATGTACTTATTCTTTTTAAATGTCAAAACATATCATTTAGATAGATAAGTTAACCTCATCAAAGTAAATGTAATTTGGAAACCAGGAAAAAAATCAAAAACAGACAAATCACCTATAACTATATTTGTTTTGAATGTTGTTACTAAAATCCTCTAGATTTATTTTAAGAAGGTGAATCCACCACAAATCAAAGCGTTTTTTTTTTTAAACAGATTCTAACAAGTACTAGTAAAAAATAATTAACAAAAGCTCATGTGTGCCCAAAATAAAGGTAGAGATGTAGGCATAAACTCTATGCCATGGGCACCTCCATGAGTCATCACAATATCAGTCATATATATTGGGCACTTAGTCTGGTACATGCAAATTTCAAGGCAATTGCTCTCCATCTGAGAACCAGGAATTCTGCAATTTTAAGGCCAAATTTTAGTCCAGTTGCCACAAGCACAAAATCACCCCACATAACCACCTATTTGTCAATCATGGAATGATAGCCTCAACCAACCGATAGTGTCATAAATCATTCTTAAGAATTCTTTGGCTCATTTTAGTATAAATTTAAAAGTAAAAATTGTAAAAGATTATAAACCTCTATTTTGTAAAAGTTACAAACTCCCATTACAGCTGTCAGCCTTGTAGTGGTTCTCCAGCCTAGCTGCACATTAGAATCATCACATGGACAGCTAGGATAATTCAGCCAAAGATTCTGAAAGGTCCTCAGGTGATTCCAAGTACAGCCTGTGTTGATAGCCAGTATGTGTAAGGGAACAGATGTCAACTATCAGCTAATGTATCTCTTCAATCTGAGGACCTGGAATGTTTAACAATGACAAGGGGAAACCTACATTTGCTTTGTTTCCCCTCAAATGACAGTTGTCGTGGGTCAGTTTTGATAGGACGGTTGGAATTATCTCATTTAGTCTGACTGCACAGAGGCATATGCAAAACCACTGCAGAATCCTGCATCAAACTGGGTCCACCTATGACAAATTTCAGAATCTTATGCTAAGGGCTATGAAGTACATAGGAGGCTGGAATTAAAGTGCAACAATTCTCTTTGTTTTGTGATAGGCTTCAAATTAAACAACCCTAAAAGGATATATCTCAGGGTTCTCTAAAATTTCTTTTCCTCCAAGGTATTTGCATCTTTGGTTTAGTTCACCTATGTTATATCACTGAAATATGTTTTATAAATACAGTTTATAGATTGAAAGCATCTGAATCATTTAAAAAAATCCTGAATGAATAATTCATAAAGTAAAATGAGCTGCTAAAACCATTCTTGTGGCTTCTATATCAAAGGATACATAAAGAAATGGACACTTATCAGGGATTTTGAAGGCAAGAAGAACTGATTCTAGGTACAAACACAGGAGAGGTTAGATGGACTGGTAAAAAAGGGATGATATATACATGAGGAACTCTAAATGTAGCTGGCAAAAATATAGCAAATCTGCTCAGAGTAACACAACCATAAAACGGAACTCTGATCATTGGTTCCAATGTTCAGCCAGGCCAAACAACTCCTGTTTTGTCCTTAGCCACTTTCCTTCCTACCCAGGACCTGTGGGAACCCAGAGAAAAATCAAAGTGTGGGCCCCTTGCTCAAAAATTATTAAGACTTATTAAGATTTCAGCCGGACATTGTGGTGTATGCCTTTAATCCCAGCACTTTGGGACGCCAAGGTGGGCACATCGTTTGAGCCCAGGAGTTGGAGACCGGCCTGGTCAACATGGTGAAACTCTGTCTCTACAAAAAATACAAAAATTATCTAGACATGCTGGCACATGCCTGTAGTCTCAGCTACTTGGGAGGCTGAGGTGGGAGGATGCCTTCAACCAGGGAGGTCAAGACTACAGTGAGTCATGTTCGCGCCACTGCACTCCATCCTGGTGACAAAGTGAGACAAGGTAAGACTGTGTCTCAAAAAAACAAATAAGTAAAAATTAAACAGACATTCAACTAAGCTCAGGTGCTTCTGAGTGCAGGGCCCTATGGGACTGCCAAAATTGCACATCCATGAAGCCAGCTGTGCTCCATTTCAAGAAGGTGCTATCAATCCATACAGCAAGCATACTTTCATTAAGGGCAAACTAGATGCACCTCTGTGATGAGCCAGGGCACTCCATTTTTATTATAAGGATAAGTTCCACTTATTATTTCATGTTACAAAGACCAAATAAAAAGTTACAACATACACTTAATATCTTTGAAAAATAGTATGTGATTAATTTTCTTATAGGCACTGTTTTAACTGTGAAACTATCTCATTGGCCATATCTCAGTGAAGGTATTGGGATAAGAGTATCTGATCCAACAAATAATTACTTTTTTGAAAAACAGTGCTTACTTTGAATGTTAGAAAGATGCCAGTGTTTGTAGACAGAGTGACAGCGAGAGAAAAAGAGAGCAAGAAAAGAGACAAGGAGTAGGGAAGGATAGGGGGAGATCGAAAAGCACCTTCCAGGAGGCAGAGAAAGTTTCCTGAAGGTCATGTGACTCTTTACCCTCAGAAACTTTTAGGCTAAAATCACCATTTCTGTTATTCCAACCATGTACTCTCCTACCTTTATCAGCACTTCAAGTAAGGCATAATAGCTGTTCAAAATTGGGGGAGATAGGAAAGCACCTTTGGGGCTCAGTCTTTTCCATTAAATTTTTAAGCATTAGTTTTCATTACAGATTATTCTGAAAGGTTATAATAAAGTCCTAGCCGGGTGCGGTGGCTCAAGCCTGTAATCCCAGCACTTTGGGAGGCCGAGGCGGGTGGATCACGAGGTCAAGAGATCGAGACCATCCTGGTCAACATGGTGAAACCCCGTCTCTACTAAAAATACAAAAAATTAGCTGGGCATGGTGGTGCGTGCCTGTAATCCCAGCTACTCAGGAGGCTGAGGCAGGAAAATTGCCTGAACCCAGGAGGCGGAGGTTGCGGTGAGCCGAGATCGCGCCATTGCACTCCAGCCTGGGTAACATGAGTGAAAACTCCGTCTCAAAAAAAAAAAAAATAAAATAAAATAAAGTCCTAGACATTGTTAATAACTAGGGCTTAATGCCTTTTTCAGTTTGAAGGTGGGGTTATTTTACAATAAATACTGCAGCACGTTTCTTGACCCTAGGACTATGATTTTGGGAGGAAGAATATATCTTAATTAAGATTGTGGATACATTTATGATACATACCATGGAAAGACTATTAGAAACAAACGGTCATAGTGGTAATATATACATAATTGGATTACTGATGCACACCAACAGATGCATGCTAATTCAAATTCTGTAACTATTTGCATTTAAAATACTCCCCCTGCCATGCCATCTGGAAAAATTTTTCTTGTTTATTTAGACTTACCTTGACAAAACAAATAATAGCATTAGGGTAGTGCATCCTGATACTGGGTTGAAGAAACAGAAGGCTATTTTTACCCTGCCCTGGCCTGAGCATGTGAATTATTTGAGCCTTTGGGCTACTATGTCTGTGTGCTACCTGGCTCAGCACTATACACAGTACTGCCTGGGGTGTTTTGGTTTTGCTTTTAATGATGAAGACCAAATTAGAATCAGGTGTTCCAATTTCTTCACTTCCAAAGTATACGACTGCCAAAACACTGAAGGCTGACTCCTCACATCTCTTTAGCAAGTGAATAATCAACATAAATTTTGGGAGAGACTGTTAAAATTTAACTATTTTACAATTTAGATTTACATTTTGTAAGATCAGTTCTGATAGCCGATATTAAAAGCACTTTGTATAGAGAAAAAAGAAGTGTGTGTATATATATATTAAACATTTTTTAAGTTATGAAATAAATAACACTAAAAATAAATGTCAAATTGTGAGTTCAACTTTGCCTTTTCTATCTCTTAAATATAAATATATATATTTAAAACTATGAATTTGATCTTTACCTTAGTTTTTAGAGCATTCTCCATAATATTCTCAGAACAAAGAATTCTAGGTTTTAATCACTGATGTTCTAAGCCTAGAATTCTCATTAAGCCTAGGAACAGAAATAAATAGAGCTTTTTGTTTTTGAAATCTAGTTAGAGTCTATGAAGATTTCTGTGATACATCATAAAGGTTCCTCAATGGTTAAATATATTTTCCAAAAAAATAGTAAATCTCATGATGCCTGAATATTAAGATAATAAAGTAGGACATTTCTCTCAGTTAATATCTTTAATTTTTTTATGGAGAATATACTATTTTTTTTTCTCCACCAAAATAACAATATATTTGCAGGCGGGAACATGTATGATTTTTAAATGCACTTTTGAAATCTTAGAGTAGAACCACTACTCTAGTAATACTTGTAATAAAAGTAAAATAGTTTTAAACATTTCCATAGAGAATTAGGAGTGTCAAGCTCCTTGAGTTTCCCGTAGGGATAAAGGTATCCACATATGATTCCAGGAGCTTCCTTTTTATTCCTCAAAAAAGCACTAGTAATACTCTTAGGGGGATATTAGATAAAATTCACTTAGCAATAGCCCTTTACCCCAAATATTCTGGAGGTTTCTACAAAAGCTATTAGATACTCACATCTAGTTCTGGAAAATTAAATAAGCCAATTCTTGGTAGGATTTTCCAAATGGCTTACCCCAGAGGATTTATCCTCTTTTGAAATACTTCACCCCCCAAAGAATAGAAGCTCTGCCTTCACAGCATTTCAAGCTTCTGTATTTCTGGGACATAAATGTCTAAACTAGGAAACAGAATTAGATCTCCATGTCTCAAAAGCACAGAGACCTATCAAGAGAACTCTGGAGTTAAACCAAACAAAAATCTGTAAAATGTGTAATTGTCGTTCTTCCTTCTCAGACCTTCGTGCCCTTGTTTGCTGTTTTTGTCTTCCTTCATGGAAAAGCAAGTCCTTCAGCACTGACCTACCAGCAGATGTCCCAAAATGTGCCACCTGAACTCGGAATGAGATAAAATCTCATTAGTTGTCCCCCTACTGATGTGAAAGCAAGGCTTCCATCACTCTTTCCCCTTTCAGAGGCACCACATTATCCTGTGAGGCTGGGTCAAACGGTGCTACTTTTGATCCTTTTCTTGAACTTCTTGTAATCGTTTTTCTAGGCGATCCAATTTGGCAAGATTTTCCTTCAGCAGTTTACTGTCTGGAACCAGCTGTAAGGCTCTCTCATAATACGCTCTTGCAGACACATAGTTTCCCTGTCGGGGAAAAGAGAGAGCAATTACATTCTGATCCATCACAAAACTCTCGCAGAGCATGAAACTGACCCTCTGGCCCAGTTTTACATTAATGTTCTCATACGGAAACCCTGTCTGTATGTGTAAGTTTATCCTTGTCCGTTGGTGTTTTTGGAGACTCCATTTGTTTTAAGTACCAGATCAGTTAGAGAATGTGATAGAGGAGAGTTATACTGTAAGGATAAATGGCAGAAATACAAATTTTCAATTCAACTAATGCAGGATGTGGGGTTATCATTTCCTAGTGTCCTCATGGGGTTAGTGCTGTTCCTTTGTAATTAAATGGAACCACTGAGATTCATATTAGGGGAATGGGGGTAAAAGGGATGGGAGAAAGAGAGATAAGAAAATGTATAAACCTGTAAATCACGTTGTACTGAATACTGTAGGCAACGGTAACACTGTGGTATTTGTATCTAGACATATCAAAACACAAAAAGGATGTAGTAAAAACATAGTATTTTAATCTTATGGGACCTTCATTGTATATATAATCCATTTTGGACCAAAATGATGTCATGTGGCACATGACTGTATTTGAAAATGTAACTATTTAATATATGATTAAAAATATTTAAAATTATCATTTTACTCTTTAAAGTAAGATCATTCTGTTTCCCAACTAGATATTACTGGCCACCCTAGAATATCACTAAGATCAGAGCTTGGGCAATTTGGCTCTGATAAATATCATGCTTGAATTCACCATCTACCAGATCAAAACTGTCAGCTGCAGGATAATTATCCCATTAACCTCTCCCATTTGTGCAATCATGGGTCATCTGTTTTGTGTGTGTTTCCAAGAGTGATCAGTTTCCACTAAACAGTAAAACCCATTAGGACTTTATTCAAATTCTAATCATTACACTGCTATTTTACCAGTGCAGAGACTGAAAATCAGTTAGCTAAGCAAGAGTGGTTCTTTAAAAACATGTTGGATCATGGCATTTCTCTGCTCACAGTCCTCCAAAAACCCTGACTCATTTGGCATAAAAGCCCAAATCCCTACAAACTCCTTGAAGGCCTGCATGATCTGACCCTAGCTTCTCCCATTTCCTTTTATTTGCTCTCCCCCCACCATGCTGCCTCCTCACTGTTCTTTAAACAACAGGCATGCTCAAACCTTAGGGCCTTTGCACATGCTGGTGCCCTTTCCCTATGTTGTCACATGGCCCACTCCTTCAGGTCTCTGCTCAAATACTACTTTGTAATTGAGGCCTTTCCTAACCACCTGGACTTAAAATATTAGCCCTTATTCCCTGGCACTCCAATCTTCTTTCTCTTTTTTCTCCTTAGCACTTATCACTATCTAATATATTTTATATACATACTATGCACATATGTATGAATTAAGTGTTCATGTATGTATGTTTGTAGTAATGTATCACCTAACTCCCTCTACTAGTACCATGAGGACAGGAATTTTTGTCTTCTTGGTTCATTACTGATTCCCAGTGCCAAGAAGGGGACCTGGCATATAGGATGTTAGCCATAAATGCTTATAAAATGAATGGATGAATGAATAAATGAATGATGGCGAATGATTAATTGCATTAGTTACAGATAAAAGTCCCCCAAAGGTCATTTTCATCCTTGGTAAGACTCACCCAAAAGTAGTGCTTTTCTTTTGGAAAAACAAAACAAAACAAATAAGCTTGCTTTTCAGTAAAAAGTTAGGGAGAAAAGATATATTAGATATAAGAAATAGGAAGTAATATTCTAAGTAACACTTTAATTTTGACAGTGAGTTAAACTGGGAAGAAAATAAGCCATACTGACCTCGAACAGGGATTTAGTTCCCATAAACAGATCTTATCTGCTATCTGATACTTCTGTTAAGTATGCATGATTTTCTTCATGGTTAGGAAAATCATAAAATCTATTTTATGTAGATTTATGTTAAAAATAGCTTCCTGATATTCAGTATCTAGATAATACAAAGTGAACATAAACTAAGCTATTTCCCTTTTAAAAACCCATGCTTTTGGTATTCAAATGATTTCAAAAAGGAAATTAATAATAGTTTCTCAATCCTTTAGGAAAGAGAAAACACAGAGGGAAGGCTCAGTCCATGTGGAAGTAAATCTTTCTCCTACCTTGATGTGCTGGATGCCACCCATGTTCATCCAGGCCTGTGCTTGGTCTGGATTTAGTCGCACAGCCGCTTTATAGCTCTAAATAAATAAGAAATATCTTCAGGTCAGGAAACAAAGACCCATCTTTAACGCTGCAGGATTGTGGAAAATACTTTCTTCACATGTGAAAATATAAAGTATTAATACAATAAAACCAGCTGCTATTAGTTCACAGGAGACCCTGTTTATTTCTATTATTTTTCAAAGTTGATGATTCTAAAGTGGAGGAAACTGAAATGTGTAATTTCCCTGCAGAGCTAACCTTTGGACTTAGAGAGACTGAGGATGCCTGCACAGAAGTCAGGTGATTTCTCTTATATCGCGTCATTTTCAGTTGGCCTTGACCTGTAAGAAAACTGAACTTTTTGGGCTTTTTCACTGCAAATGGAGTTAGTAAGAAAATTCTTTTTATCATCACAGAATTTGGGGGTGGTCTTCTAAACAGTTTAACCCTAATGTAGTATCCCCTTTTAAAATATAACTGACCTAGTTGTTTAGCCTATGCTGCAATTCTTAAAATGGATCACCACTTCTTTAAGAACATCTACATTACTAGGGGATAGTTTTATTCATTAGACAGTCTTTTATTCCCCTGACATATGAAAATTCTTCAAATGTTTAAACAGAGTTACCTATCCCTCAAGCACTTTCTTTGGTCTGAATAACACATATCCTATTAAATGCAGTATCTGTGATGTGTGGTATATTTTAATAGCATGCATGTTTTGCATCAAAGATATGCTCACCACTGAGTCTCAAATGGTCACCTGAAATAAAGCTGCAGATTAAGGGTATTGTCTTTAATGACGAAACTAAGTATCTGCATATATTTTAATGTTGCTTGCTATTTTCATTAGTAAGAATATGATCAAACAAATCCATCAAGTAAAATCTGGTCCATTCTCCTCTAATTCAGTTTTAGGGGAAAGAAAGAAATGTTAAGAAACTATACTTTCAAAAAGCTGCTAAAATAAACTGAGAGGGTGTGTCTCTTGGATGAATTTATTTCAGCAGAGATGAGAATGTAGTGTAGGAATCTTGGATTCAAAACTGATGCCATCTCTTACCCACTTTTGTGACCTTGAGCAAGATATGATCTCTAAGTTTACAAAACTGTACAATGATGACAATGACCATGCCTTTCTTATAGGATTCTTGTGAAGATTAAGTTACATAATATATATGAATCATACACAAAGTGCTAATGCATTTTAGCTATTACTATCTATCAATGGCCCTATTCCTATCTTCATAAATTTAGTCACTTTATAATGATTATTTGAGCTACTGTCAAGCAACTAGTAAATACTTTTGTTTGCAACACAGTATGTCATGATATATACATACTATAAATATTGACAATTATGTTATTAATAATGTTCACATTAGGTATAAATAAGATGAAGATATTGAAAATGTTCAAAAGGCAGAGCAAACCCTACAAATTCTGAGAAAAATGCTTAGAACTTTTTAGAGAAAAATGGCATGATTTCTGTTTTTCTTTAAAGGATTCGCATTCAAATCAGCTTTCCCAAATATCTTTCTATGTGTTTTCCAATAATATTTTGAAAGCCACTCACTTATTTCCCAGCACAATTATATCATTGGATATTTCACTTTTCCTATATTTAGTGCAATTTTATGACTTTATTAATTTGTGGCTTTACCAGATATAAGGATAAAGTATGTAACATTGTGACATTTCTGTTTTTACTTGTAAATATCTTCTTGATTTCAACCTGTGAACAAGTTTTATTCCAAAGCTGTAGATACTGAACACCTTATAACAGGCAAAACACTGTTTTAGAACAAAGGAGTATGTAGTCCCTCTCTACAAGGAAAGTCCAATCTAATTGGGGAGATAAAATATGCAAGGATTTGTGCATTCCTGCACACACAGAGACACATACACACACACACACACACACACACACACACACACACACACGGGTTGGGGGGAGGGACCTAATAATACAATGTAATTTGTGACACTTTCAAATGACTGGTACCTTCATGAGACAGTCCGCTTTTTAAGAATTCAGAAGAAGTAAGGTCACCAGGAGTAAGGATGGTCAGGGAGGGCTTCCTAAGGCAGGAGGACAGCCTGCGTCTTGGTGCATGAGTGGAAATCTCATCCTCCAAGTCAAGACAGGGCATGTCAAGGACATGTGGAAATGTCCAAGGCTTTTCAGGTACTAGTACAGTTGG
This sequence comes from Sapajus apella, assembly GCF_009761245.1. Lineage (NCBI taxonomy): Eukaryota > Metazoa > Chordata > Mammalia > Primates > Cebidae > Sapajus > Sapajus apella. The sequence continues at coordinate 1,317,105 of NW_022437123.1, read as the reverse complement.
AATAGAAGGTTCTTGCAGGCAGAGAGCTAGATAGGGAGAAGCTAGTTTGAGGCCAAAATGTGGAACACTGTCACCATCAAGTTAAAGGTGGTTATTCAGAAAAATAAATCCGGCCCTGAATAGTCAAGGGCCAGATGCTCAATGATAAAAAATAAACAAAACTTTAAGTCAATTAGTCAAAAAACTCACTCACTCCACAAACATGCCAGTGATCTTAGATCTATCTTACTGTACATGTTTCCTTGAAGATAGAGAGTATTAATCTGTGAATTTGATGATACAATTTTGTGAAGAGTTTATACCTCAAAAGCTTTGTCAAGAAGGTTCTGCTCTCTTAGTTGGTTTCCTTTTGTGAAAAAAAGTTCAGAAATGACTTTTGGGTCCTTTGGTTTCAGCTGGAGAGCCTTGTCTATAGCATCAAGTGCCTGCAGAGGTTGGAGATTAAGACAGAATAAATGCAGAATAGGTAAAGAAAAACTTATTTAACTGATGAAATTTATACCTTTTGTTCCTATGTGTCAGCAGGTATGTTGTGTGAAAATGAAAATACATTCTTGGTCAGGTGTGGTGGCTAATACCTATAATCCTAGTACTTTGGGAGGCTGAAGCAGTCAGATTGCTTGAGCCCAGTAGCTCGAGATCAGTCTAGGGAACATAGAGAAACCCTGTCTCTACAAAAAAATACAAAAATTAGCTGGGTGAGGTGGTGCGCGCCTGTAGTCCCAGCTACTGGGGAGGCTGAGTGGGAGGATGTCTTGAGCCCTGGGAGGTAGACCTTACAGTGAGCTAAGATCATGCCAATGTACTCCAGCCTGGGCAACAAGGGAAGACCTTGTATCAAATATAGATATATTCTTCATCACCTTTGAGTTTCTCACTGGGAATTAGTGGCCCTGATAAAATAACTTTCTTATACTCCCGTTTTGTCATGTAAAGATGAGTGGCAATAAAATATCCTTGATTACTTCATAGGAAGTTGAAAGAAAACAAGATTTGGCCTCAGACATTTGCCCTGACCATGTGTCCATCTAGACCACTCCAGCAGGCCCTCACAGGTCCTAGTTCCCACTCTGCCCCCAGCACCCACTGCCCCTGCAGCCTAAGATCCCTTCAAAGCAAACATCTGATCATGTTGCTCCTCTCCACAAAAACCCAAAGCTTCTCCCAGAGTAAGGAACAATATCCTTGGCCTGGCCCTCAAGGAGTCTCCTCCCAGCAGCCTGTGCTTGTGTTTCTACAGTACTCCCGCTGCCTCTCACCCACTCCCTTGCTGCTGCCACAGGGCTTTGCATGTGCCGTTTCCCATCCCCGAATCCTCCTTGCTTCTTCCTCTGCCTAATAACTCTTATTCTTCATCCAGCCCTCACCTCCACATCACTTCACGGGGAAATCTGGCCTCCCAGACTTATTGGGTCCCCTGATTATATGTTCTTTGGGACAGGTAGCTCTTCATGGTATCCCTGGTCACAGCTATGGCTCTCCATTTGTTTTGTGAGTATTTCTTGAATCTTGTTCTCTGTGGGTTTGCTTCACGAAGACAAGGGCAGTGACTTTCTGATTTTTTTTTGCCTACCACTTTATTTCTGACACCAACCACACTGGCCAGAACAAAGTGCACCTTCCACAATTATTTCACTGAGTCAGTTTATAAATTTATTGATTTCGTAACTTTTAAAATGGAGATAGACAATAACAGTTGCAATACCTGGTCACCTGCGTTTCCTTCATATATATTGTTTTATGTAATCCTCTTATATATTATGTAATCCTCCTAACAACCCTATAAAGCATGGTTATGAGAATTACATAAAACAATATGTAAGAAGAAAAATACAAAATAATAAAGCATATAAATGTTAGTCTTGATCTTTTTAGACTTAGCTGCAAACAAACTGAGACAATATCACATAAAAGCTTTACAGCAAGGATAAGCCAAGAAAATATTATTTCAAGGGGACAACTTAGGTGTTAAGGGGGTATCTGTGAAAAGTTTTCCATATCAGATAGGATATGTTGACTGATAAGATTTAAGACTTCTCAGGTGCATAAACGTGCAAACTGGAGAATCACTTAGGTGCACCCCATGTTTAACCTATGAATCCAAAGAACTCTAAACAGTGTCCTTATTTACCTTGTCATGGTTCTCCTGCTTGCTATAGATTGCTGACAAGAGGCGATAGCATTCAAGGCACCCGCTCTCCTCTGACACAATGTGATTGGTCATCTTTTCAGCTTCTTTTGTCTGACCCATCACAGCCAAAACCTGAGCCTACAAAACCACACAGACCTTGGTTAGCAGAGATTCACTACCTTATCAAATAAAGCATCCCAAATAGAAGGATTCAGAATGCACTCCTGACAAACATGCTCAGCATCAATTTAGTGACTCATAGAGAAGGCTGAATCACCAGTTTTCAGGCTTTGACTTTTTGCTGTTTGTTTCTTTATTTAGTTTTGTGCATGCATTTGTGTGTGAATGGCAGAAACACCAAAGATATCTAATGAAATGGCTTGTGGTTTTTAAAAAAGGTTGACTAGATATGTCAGAAGAGAAAGAATTTCCTCTGATTTCATCAGAACAATGTGTTTACAGCAAGATAACAAATTTGATTTATTGCACATCTAAGGAGAAGAATGAGCGAAGTTCCAAACGTTGAAATAAAAATTTTGTTGGTGTGCATGTTAATTTTCCTGAGTTTAATAGCTATATGTTAGAGAATGTCCTTCTTAGAAACTATTTGCAAATGTATTTAGAGATTAAGGGGAATGATATCTATAACGAATTCCCGCATGGTTCAGGAAGAAAATAACACATACTAATAATAGGTATATACAAACATACGTATCTAAATATGCACATTTATACATGTGTATACATACACATTTACACGCATACACAAGGGAGTGATAAACACATCAAAATGTTACAAATCATTGGATCCGGATGAAAGGGCATACGGGAGTTTTTACTATGCTTGCAACATTTTCATAAGTTTGAAGTTATTTCAGAACGAAAACGCAGCATTTTTGGTGTCCATGTCTCTGGAGAATGGCTTTAACATTGGCTGCATGAATATTCATACAGTGGATGTATTACAGTATTCCAGCTCCAGTTTCGAGGCTTGAGGACTATGGCTCTCTCTATGGCCGGCTGTGCTTAAGCTGCAGGCTTCATTTTCTTTCATCCTACTCACCAGTGCCAAGCGGAGCTCCCTTTGAGAAGGCTGAAGTGCTGCTGCTTCCTGGTAAATCTGCAAAGCCTCTTCATATCGGCCGGTGTTGTAATACAGCGCTCCCAAAGGTGACAATATCTCAGCTTTGTGTGCCACCTGCAGGGCGCTGAGTTTGGAGAAAAGCTAATTGACATTTCTCTTCTAATAGGTACATTTCCTAATGTCTAAGATTAGATTTAGGGATGACTGTCCATGGTTTGAACTTCTGGTCCAATATGGTCTTTGTTTTTATATCAATAACAAGGTTTTTGGGTTTTTTTGGTATTTTTTCTTTTTTTTTGAGATGGAGTCTTGCTCTGTCGCCCAGGCTGGAGTGCAGTGGCACAATCTTGGCTCACTGCAACCTCTGCCTCCCAGGTTCAAGTGATTCTCCTGGCTCAGCCTCCCATGTAGCAGGGATTACAGGTGCCCACCATCATGCCTGGATAATTTTTGTATTTTTAGTAGAGATGAGGTTTCACCACATTGGGCAGGTTGGTCTCGAACTCCTAACCTCAGGTGATTCCCCTGCCTTGGCCTCCCAAAGTGCTAGGATTACAGGCATGAGCCACCACACCTGGCCAAAAACAAGGTTCTTACAAAATGATCATGATGCCAAACTTGGAATGTAAGAATGTTTTATTGACCTATCAATATGGAAACTGAGCCCCAAGGGTCTTTCCCATTAATTATGTTGGATTTGTCCTCATGTGTGTATAGTATTTTATTATTCCCATTTTTGAAATTGCTATTTATGATTGGGGTTGCAATCCATGGCTTCAGAAAACAACAAACCGACTAAAGTGGGAATTAAATTTCAGCCTTGGTTTAGCATTATAATCTAACCAGCAGTCAAAGTCATGAATCACGATCCCATTTATATTGTTGTGGTTGCTTTCTTTGGAGATAAGAATTTGTATCACCTGAATTGGCAAAATTTGCTAGCATTTTAAGAACACACCTATTCCAATTAACTAAGATGCTGATGGGCAATTGCTGAGGTTTCTGTCCAATTTATAAAGTAAAGAAAGGGACCTTTACCGCTTGTACCATTCTTCAGCCATGCTGTTCTCTCCTAGTGACCTGTAGAGTCTTCCCAAGTTCACCATGGCCACGTGATGACTGGGGCTGAGTTTGATAGCCTGTTGGTAATGGGCCACTGCCTTTTCTGGAAAGCCTGTAACCCATGATAGGTCGGTAAGAGCAGAACATGTCTTATTATAAAAATAACTTTTCAGTTTCTCTTCTGACTTATAATTCTTTCTCATTATTATAGAGTCATACCAAAATTATTCAATATGTAAATTAGCTTGCATTTCAGCTTCTCATCCTGACCATTGCCTAACTTTAACAATTTCCCTGTTCATTCATACTTCCAAAAAAATTAACAGAAAGGCAGTAAAAACTAAAATCTATTCTTTGTATTATATATATTATTTTAGTCCAAGTTTTTTTCTGGTCATTGATCTTGCTAATAGGATGTCTTCAGATTATTAGTGATTGTTATTTATCTAAGATATAACTGGCTCTCATTATACAAAAAAATAGAACAGGCTACCATAGAAATAAAACTGTCCAGAAGCAAATTCTAAGGGTCTGTCTTAATGAACTATACCGTAACATAGCAACTGAAGCATTGCTTTAAATAACACATATCAGCTTTAGAGTGAAAATCTCTTTTAAAATCATGCATTTTCGTTTTAAAGGTATTTATCTAATGGGACTTCCAACATAATAATGCCACCATGCACTTGTGCAATGCATTGTATATTTTTAAATACTTTTATTTGTATGATTTTCGCAGGTGTTTTTATACAATTTAGCTGCCTTCTGACACTGTTTAGCTGTTTATCAGGATTTAAGAGATATTTTAAAAACCACACACAAAAAATTTCCACTTTCCAGATACAGACACTAAAGTGCAAAGATATTCAGAGATTTGATAAAGATCCCAGGGCAAGTGAGATTCAGGCCAGAACCAGAAGGATTACCCTCTAGTTGGTAAGTTTCTTCAGAGTAGCTTCCTGGTGAAACTATATTCAGTGGCTAAACTTTAGAACACTACAAAGTTTCAAATACAATGGAATGTTTATTATCTACACAGAAACCTTTTCAAGTGCATCTGTTTGAACACAAGCTTGAGAAGGAGGTCCCTAGGAGTCTCTGTCTCTGTAGCAGAGACTCAATGCCATAGAGTGGTCAGGGAGTTATCACTTTTGGGGTGGGACTGTGGCTGAAGTGAAAGGAAGAGGGTTAGACCAGCCCAACTAGAGATTTCTCCTGGTTTTTGTATCTTCAAGACAGTTTAGTATTATGCGGCCAATATACCAGCAGGTGGCACTACACAGCAATTTTACACATGCAAAAATAAGGTAAGTTTCTTGGACGTATCAGAATGTAAATTTATATTCTGTAAAACAAGAGAGTTCCAAATACCCTTGAAAATAAAACCCCTTTAAGCATTTCATATTGAAAAACTAATTAAAATTAAATTTTATTGCAGAGCAGCTAGTCTAGTAGTCAACAAGAACAAAGTGGTGCTTTGGCCTTACATTCAAACATAATTTCATTACTTATATGTATTCATTGCATGCCAACAGTACAGGGGCCCTGCATAAGTCATAATGAAAAGAGAATTCATGCCCAGTAATGTTTTCCATTAAATAAGATAAAGTAAGTGTATTTTACATAGCACCTGTTATATAAGAGCATCATATCTATTTTAATAATGCAGTTTCTAAAATGTGTATCAAGGAAGGAATGATAGAACAATTCTGGAAGCTTTTAAAAAACATGTTATAGAAAAGTATTTACTATCTGCAGGGACTAGATTCAGAGGCAGATTCTGCATCATTGTAGAGAAACGTTTTATTATCATGGATTTATAAATTTATATACATAATATTTGAAGAAGACCAGGACTCATTAAATCATAAGGCTACTTCCTGTCACCTGAGGAGCTTTCCCTAGAGAAATGAGTATAAGAATGGGCAGACTGTAGTGAATCGAGCTTGAAGATTTAGAGAAATGACAGCCCCAAGGTACAATGACTGTCAATAGTGTGAGTTTCCTGCCAAGCCCAGTGAATTTTACTTCTGAGGATTATTTGCCTTCCATTTTGCTTGATAAATGGTATTAGCTAATCTCAGCAGAACAGTTTCTTTTTAATTGCACTTACCGGTATCAACTAAGAAAACCCCATAGTTGTTGTGTAAATCTGAGCTGTCTGGACAGTTCTTTATTCCCGCCTGGTATGTTTCTTCAGCTTCTTTAAACCTCTCCTTTAAAAGGAAACAAACAAACAAACAAAATAAGCAAAAAAGTTTTTCAAAACTAACAATAAACTGAATATTAGGAGCAGGAAAAGCCAAAAAATCTTACTAAGCACCTAATATATACAACAGGCACTGAGATGAGGCACTATGAACTTTGTTTGAATTAAATGCAATATTAACTGTGTACATATACCCAAAATTCATATCTGTATTAAGTATCTTCATATCTTCCCTTAAGGCAAACAAGATGTTTTCTCAAATGGGACATTAGGAAGGATTTGACCTGTACCACATGCCTACCAGTAAAGAAAGCCTGAAAATAGTTGTTCGAATAGGATGCCCTTCACCCTGGTGACTCTTCACATGAAAACAGGGGATACAAACATGGGGGAATGTTGTTAGAGGTGGCAATGTGGCTGGGAGGCAGGGCGGTCTGAGGAATTTGTTTGATAGCTGCATTTTGCATAGCTGGTACTCTTGTTATCTGTACTTTATACTGTACCACTTATTCTGGGAGGTTTTTGAGGGGAGGCTGATGCAGATGATGGGGAGGGCTCTGCCCTATCCTTTAGTTACCTGAAGTATGTCTACAGCCCACCAGACTGCTGGCTACTTCCCATATTCAGTCCATGCTTTCCCCCTCTGAGCTGTTTCTTCCAACAGGATTATACGTACCCTCAAGGGTGTACCTCTACCCTGTGTGGCAAGGTTCAGGTCAATCGCCACATCTCTCATTCTGGAGCTCCAATTCTAATTGTTCTTGTGTTCTACTTGTCTAAAGATTCACTTTAACAACCTTTAATAATTCTGAGTTATTTTTAGGTACTTTTTTCTTTTCTTTTCTTTTTTTTTTTTTTTTGAGACAACGTCACACTCTGTTGCCTGGGCAGGAGTGCAGTGGCATGATCTCGACTCACTGCAACTCTCGCCTCCCAGGCTCCAGTGATCCTCCCACCTCAGCTCCCTGAGTAGCTGGGACTACAGTCGTGTGCCACCACATCTGGCTAATTTTTGTAGTTTTAGTAAAGATGGGGTTTCGCTATGCTGGCCAGGCTGGTCTTGAACTCCTGGCCTCAAGTGATCCGCCCACCTTGGCCTCCCAAAATGCAGGCCTGAGCCAATGTGCTCAGCCCTTTTAGGTACACTTTTCACAACCATTACAGACTGTTATGTCACACTTTCTTTTACAATACAGAAGGTAAAATTTAATTAATTAATCAAAGTTTCCCAGATACTAAGACTTATTTATCCACAAGTTATCAATGTCATCTTTTCCTACTACTGCTGCGAAGATCAGGTAAAAGAAAGTAATTTGTCACAAAGCACGTGCCAGCTTTAAAAATATACATATGCCCTGAATATGGACATTTTCCAAAACCTTATCTCAAGTTACTGCTACTGAGCATTCAACCAGACATATGACCAAGAAATGGAGAGCAACAATTTCCTGAGACACGACACCTTAAGCTTGTGATTATGTGTTAGATATTCACATTGAGGGCTGAACAATAAGCCAAGAAGCCAAAATCTGATTTGACCCAGAAAGGAACACATACTTTACCCTCTGTAGAATGACCAGTGCCATCTGAGTACATACATTTAAGTAACATTAGGGAACAAGATGTGGTTTGTCAAACTTCATCTACAGTCCAGCAAAAATAAGGATCCATGTCTCTGAAAATATGGTTTTTCATTGCCAAATTCAACAAATTATCAAACTCAAAAAAGTTAAGGATGAATAAAAATCTCAAGATAGTTCCTTTCAATTTTTTGAAGAGAAGAAAAGCTTTATGAAGCTCTCGTCCATTAAAGGACTGACAACTGTGACAATTTGTGTGTGTGTGTGTGTGTGTGTGTTAAATGAAGACAGGCAGAACACAATTACATAACAACCTGAGAAAATTAACATCTAGAGAATACCTTAGGGTATATATTCATGCATCCATTCATTCAGCACATTTACTGCAGTGGCTATAGAAGTACGACATAGCGGTTAAGAACGAGGCTCCCAGGGCCTGACTACATGGATTCAAATCTCAGCCCCATCATCTACTGTCTGTGCGACCTTTCTTACCCGCTATGTGTCCCAACTGTAAATCAAGGATACCTACTGTACTTATATCATAGGGTTGTTTTGAGGATTAAATCTATTAAAACATTTGAAACACTCAGAACAATGCTCAGCACATGGTTGGCACTTAGGGTTATCATGCTGGCCTTTATCCTTACTTACCCCAAATCGCATAGCTACATGGGGACAGAGAATGGATCCAGGTAGCCAGGTTTTCAGTGGGCCAGCAAGGAATTGGGGAGCCCTGAATAAAAGCAGTATTTTTGGAAATAAACAAACATGACTCTGGCATAAAAAGAAATAGTAATACTTTTGGGTATTCATCCATCTGTTCCTCTGTCCAACCCATTCCACCCTCCTTTCCTTGACAAATATTTCATGAACACCAATGTTAAAAGAAAACTTTAGATAAATTAAATGTAACAAAGTTTAATTGAGCAATAAAGGGTTCACAGATTGGGCAACCCCCTGAACCAGAACAGATTGAGAGACTCTGCCGCTGCCATGTGGTCAGGGAGGATTTACAGACAGAAAAAGGAAAGCAACTTATAGAAAATAGAAGTGAGAAACGGCTGAACTGGTTACAGCTCAGATTTTGTCTTACTTGAACATAGTTTGAACAGTTGGCTGCCTTGATTGTCTGATTGGTAAGAGAGTAATAGGCACAAGGTGGTCTGTTAGGGCACTCAGTTTGGTTACAGTTTACTACGTACAGAGAAACTTTTAGGCCAAGCTTAAAATATGCAAGGAGGCAGTTCTAGGCTAAATTTAGCAATGCTCCCCTCAAAATTGAGAGGTGAACCAAAACTGTAGGCATTGATGTCACTCTGCCACTATTGTAAAGGCATTTATTTGGTCTTATGTCTCACTGGGAAATAGCAGAACAGAGAGCTTTGTAAGATGGGAACCAGGCTTTCAGGTTATTTTTTTTGAAAGAGAGTAGAGGGGACCTCTCTGTGTTGGAATATCTTGCTTTTAGTAGAGGAGAAAGAAAACTTGGATCTGTTTTACGGCTTACCTGTCTGGGACTTTTTAAAAGTTTTAGTTTGATTATGTCACACTTAGCATGAGTGACTCTATTTTGGTCTGGTCTGTTCTGCTGGGGCCCAGAGTATGAACTCAGTCCAAAATAACAGCATCTTCTAATTTTGTTTAACAATTTCTTCCTTTTGGTCAGGATTTTATTTAAGTGAGTGTGACCAGTAGACTTTTAATGCCATTTTCAGTTACCATTATTTTACAGTTTTGGTCTCAGTACATTATTTATTGGTTATGAAGTCTTTATGAGAACACACTTTTGACTTTTTGTCATCTCAAAGAGAGAGAACATAGTGTGGTAGAGAGACAATTATAATGATCAAGAGGATCATATCAGGAGTTTGGAGTATGCTCCTTAGTCAGCATCTCCGTGAATCAAACCAACTAAAATGAAATAGATCAAAGAATGAGCCAGACAAAGAGTCTACTTGTTTTAACCCAGCAGTCTGTTTATTAACACCCTAAAACCAAATCTCTATAATATTCAATGTATTTATTTACATGTAACAAGTAGTATCAGTCATGGTAGAGATTTTTTTTTCTGTTTATCTAGTAGGTAATCTAGAGTAATTTTATTATCCAGCACAACCTTAGCAAGAGAACTTAAAGATGTCTGTTGCGTAATCACAGTCTTTGTAGTAGAATCCATTATAAAGCCTATTATGAGGAACAAATTTTAATCATTGTCTCCTTCAAATTATGAAAAAGGGGGCATAAGAATTATGTCTAGAAAAGTTTAAAGAAACTCCATGTTTAAACTTTACTAGAAGAGGGAAGGATCCCTGGCAATGTTCTTTTAAACCGATGATGTAGGTGAAAAGGAATGAACCAATGTTCTGTTTCTGATTATGGAAGAATAAAGATGCCGTTAAATATTTTTGCTCACATTGGTCCTTTATCTTTTCTACCCAGGCTTAAGATTGTCAATGTATAAGGCTGGCTGCAAAGTTCTCTACAAATAAAAGTATACCTTATGATGTACACAAATCCCCCTTTTTAGTTTTATTATTCATAGAGGCATAAGCAAGGGAAAAATTAAGAGAGGTAAAAGTCTGAGAATAGCAGAGGAGTCTTGATCTGTGATCTTGGGAAAGCTGTCCATGTCTACGATGTCATCTGTTTAGGGGGTGAAACTTTCCTGGTTAGCTTTATCTTAAGGTTTCTAATGGGTGTATAGTTCTAAGAGTCTGGAGGGCCCTTCTGAGTTGTGAGATTATGAACCTAAGCTTTGAGGCCCCAAAGCTGTAGTGTAGGTGGCAAGGGTAATCTTTTTTTTTTTTTCTTAGATGGAGTCTTGCTCCGTCACCTAGGCTGGAGTGCAGCAGCGGGATCTCGGCTCAGTGCAACCTCCGTCTCCTGGGTTCAAGCAATTCTCCTGCCTCAGCCTCCCAAGTAGCTGGGATTACAGGCACACACCACCACATCCAGTGGCTAATTTTTGTATTTTTAGTACAGACAGGGTTTCACCACGTTGGCCAGGCTGGTCTCGAACTCCTGACCTCAGGTGATCCACCAGCCTTGGCCTCCCAAAGTACTCGGATTACAGGTATGAGCCACTGTCCCTAGCCAAGGGCAGTCTTTTTCTGATATCATTTCAGAAGATACAATCTCTGGGTTTTAGACCATGAAGGGTTTGGTTGTCCCCAGTCACTGAATGAACCATGAAAAGTTTTTTTATTTTTTTATCTAGCAGAAGTACACTTTGGCATGATGTATTCAAGCCTTGTAGCATTTAGTCATATCAGAATTCTGGAGCAGAAGGTAAATGAGGTTTTGCTATTAGGGGCATAGGCCCTCTAGCGACCATTTTAGAAGGGTCAACTTCTGTTTTCCCCTGGGAGTGGATTTGATTATCCACTGTACTACTTTTGACTATGGCAATCTAGCTGATTCAGTTACCTTTGCCTAATGCTATTGTATCTGAAATACCTTATTGTTTTACAACTTGTCCATTGAAACAAGTGCCTTTATTGCTAGAGATTTTTCTAGGAGTGTCCCACAAGGGAAACAACTTTCTAATAACGTTTTAGCTACTATTTCAGCATCAGAGTTTTGTATGAAAAAACGTTTATATAACCAGAAAATATACATTAAAAATGACAGTTGAATGAAATTTCTCTAAAAATGTTTAAATTGCCCATCAGGTAACATCATGTACCTGAAGTTTTGATCATCTTCCCAGGATTATGAGTTTGATCAACCAAATATTAGTCAACCATTTTAGCAATTTGGAACAGTCACCATACGAATAAATATTTTAAAAATGTAACCTGGATCAGATTATCCCTCCTATGATGAGTTATGGGATACAGAACTTTTAACAATGAAAGCTTGAAGGATTTAGAAAGGACCAGGTGGCCATTTAGGGTCTTCGTGAGTATATGCTTAATACTGAATTTAGATCCTCTCAAATACCAATTTTGTTTTCCAATTCGGATGTATAGCATTGTTTATTAGGTGAGCCATAATAGGTAATTTGAATTCAACCAGGAGTTTATTTAAATTGTATACTTAAAACATTTTAATGCTGGCTGATTTAGCATGAAAATCTGGCAAAGTATTTTCTTTGTATTCAAGTAATTCTTGTCTTGCTTGCGTTAGATGTTTTATAACCCAGTCAGTCAGTCCATTAGAGTTTTGGGAATTCTTAGTGCAAATGATGTGATCTTTAAGTTATCAGAAACCTGTATTCAAGAATGCTTGTCAGGGTTCTTTTCATCCTTTCTGTGAACATCCTTGAAGACATGCCAACTCTAGGATTTTAATTCTTTATCAAGAGCTTTTAGAAAATGTATCACAATTAAGCAATTAACTACGGAAAAGTTAACTACAGTCATGATTAAAGATGTAATTGACAAAAAATTTTTTTTCCTGTGGCCTATAATAATTTAACTTAATAACCACAATTATGACAGATAACATACCAAGGCATATAGGAATTTTAAAAATCTCTTACAATTTTGGAACATATATTAATCATGTATCCATAAAGTATAACTCAAAGGCTAAACATGACTCATTTGACAATGCCTCTCATAGTTTAACATGACGAATAAATCTATAAACTCTTTTGGATGCTGCAGAAACCCTCTGTGGAATCCCATGTAGTTGAGGTCAAAAAGACTTAATTTTCAACTTGAAATTTCATTTAAGGAAAGAACCTGTCGAATATGTCAAAGGTTTAAAACATTTAATTAAAATATGATCACAGGTCACTGTAGAATAATAGTAATTTATTTAACCAAGATGGTAATTAAATGGTTTTAAAAAGCATTTACTCCTTGAGGGAGAAGAGGCTCTATTTTTCAATCAAAAGACCTGAGAAAGACAGGATGAGCAGAAGCTGTCTCAAGCTAAACTTAACGCCACACACGTGGCATGCATGTACACAGTGAAACGAACAGTGAGTGAGAGACACAATCCCTACCTTCACCACTGAGTGGAATTCAGACAAGAAAAAGACAATAATGTAGCTGTGGGAGGAGAAGCACAAGGTATGTGGGAAGCAGCCAAGAGTGGCACCCACACCTGGGGTCAGATGCTGTATGCCTGTCATGATCCAAATGCCCAAAGACATTGATCACTATTACCTTCAGCGGCTGTATAACACAGATGTGCTTGAAAACTATCTGTGGCTACGTAAAATCTGAAAAACATCTTTATAACCAAACTAGTTAAGATAGAAGGTGTTTTTTTCTGAAAGGAATGCAATCGATGTCCTCACAGTCTCAGCTGCTGAAGTTAAATACAACAGTAAACAACAGTTTTTAAGTGCAACTACTGCTGTACCGTTATCTAATACTTTTTCCCCATGTTCTTGCTCCTCCAAAATAGGCAAAAAGATTATCTTTTTCATCTAACCTTCTCTCTTATTTTTGCATCCATAAGCTGAGCTGATTTTCCACTAGAAATATTTTCAAAATCCAAAGAAATAGTGAAATTTAAATACCAAGTGTGTCAAGGGCAATGAATCACAACCCTGTACCTTCAGTGACCCTCAATGGCAGTTTCAAGGCTCTAAGAAAATGTCTTTAAGATCTGTCTTTCTCTTCATTTCACTTGACTATCAATTCAAGGAATGATCAACTCTACTCAAAAAAATGAAACCACTTCTCCAGGGAGAAAATACCATGTAGGTTTTTAAAGTAAATTCCACCTTGTCTGGAAGGGTAATGCATTTATCTTAAGTAGCACTATTATTTAATCCCTGAAGCTCAGTTTCAAGTACTCGCTTTCATTTAATTCAACTGGCTACAAGTCCTGACCTAAGTTTGATCATTTCTAGTCTCTACTGACTTGTAAGTTCCAGAGGAAATGAATATAAGCTATTTATAGGACAACTTTAATTAAAAATATTTGTGACCCAGGGAATGGTTGTGACATATTAATACTGTCTGCTGTACACCAGAGTCCACAGCCATCATGTGAAATTGGCCTTCAAGGGCAGCAGTTAAAAATGGGCAGCATGCAACCATGGGCTCCTCTCCAAGACTTAAAGCATTTCCAGTAGGGTGGAAATAAAATGAGCCTTGGAAGAGAGATAAAACACAGTCAACATCCTCACTTTGTATATGCTATAATTACCCAGTATAGCACACTTTTTACCTCAAGAAAGGAAAAGTGAAAAATAGATGTCCTGAGACAGGACCCTTGACTATAATTTACTGTCTTGAGCTAAATAGCATGTTTGGAAAACTTTATAGTTCAGGTTCCAGTAACTCAAGGGACAAATGGATATTGGCTTCATGTAGAAATTGTCAAACTTTTTAATTTTAGAATAACTTTGAACTCTAAAAGTTACAGAGAATTCCAAAGAACTTTTCATTTATGTGGACTACATCTATCAACATTTACTACATTGGAAAAAAAGCTGAGAAAAAAACATGTCAGTTTACTTAAAATAATAAACTCAAACATAAATATATTTATATAAAAATAATTATTTTCAAAGCAAAAAAATAGGGAGAATAGTGGCATTAGTTTATATTTTTGTAAATCTCATTAACGTCTGACTTAAGACAGCTGGACTCTCATACCTACTTCTACATTCAATCTGTTTTATGTACATATATTTGGTTGGAATATCTAAAGAAAAGGAGAGAGTATTTCAATAGCATTTTCATAATTGTTAATATATCCTGTGGCTGCTAGAAAACTACTATATACTCATGAGAGAATGCGAGGGAAAAGGCAAATTACTTCTTAGTACTATTAGGAAAAGCACGTAAACCTTCATGAACCCTGGGGGTCTCCAGTCAACACTTTGCAAACAGATTATAGATGGCCTGTAACAATGTGTATTTAATCTATAGAGGTGTAAAGAGTGGTATTCCAAAGCAGTAAAGGGCCAATAGAAAAAAAATGGTGCCAGTGTCATGACATCAGGGTCACCATGTGTCTGAACTGATTTTCTAGAAGTGCTTTCACTCTAATCAATAATTTAAAGCACACAGAATCTTAAAGTGTCTTTCTATTAGTCAAATGGCTTTATTTACTATTACAAACCTGGGAAATTACGGACTAACAGATCTTTACACTTATGTCAATGACTTCTCCAAGAAACTATTCAAGACACAGCAGCCCAATAGATAAAGAGACACCTGTTTTCTCACCCTCTTCTTTGTTTTCGTTTTCTTTACAAGACAGTTCCTCCACCCACATGCCATCAGCATGAATATTTATAAGAAACATGCTATCAATATTTGATGTCTAATTCTCTTTCCTATCCAACTAAAATGAATCAATTAATTTGGCATTCTTCCCCACCAAGGAAAGACAAGGTATTTTCTAATCCTAGATTTCCTCATCTCCCAGCAGAGTGTGATCAACACCACTCTGAGAATTTATACAAACAAGAAGTGACCACTTTAAAGAAGGAATGCCAAGAACAATACAATGAATTCTAAAGAGAATGTGTGACAAAAGTGAGCAACTACAGGGTATAATGCAGTCCTGAAACCAGGAAAAGAGGTGAAAACCATATTTGCATACAATTGCAGCTTCCTGCTTCTTTAGACTTTTGTCATTTTGCCTTCATTCTCTATACTTGCAGGTATGTGACTTTCTTTCTACTTGAGAAATAGAAATAAAAACCTAAGTCCCTCACCTAACTCAACACACCCCCTCTTGGCCAAGGAGACCCCAGAGAAACCTTAAAAACTCAGTTCCCAGCCATGACCAGAGGTAAGGTTCCTCAAGCATTATACCCGCTCCTTTGCTAATTAACTACCATCAGACTTTCTTTCCTAAGAGCTGAACAGAAACTAGCCCCATTGAAAGACTTGTCCACTGTTAATTTCAACCAACTGTCTTATGTGCCAGCAGGGCTCCCCGCCCTTTTTGCAGTCTCAACACAACTGACCAGCATTCCTTCCTGCTAAGAAATCATTGACTGTGGACTGGTTCTGGCTAGTCCATGGAGGCTGTGCATAGGATGCCTCTGCATTTAAATGTTATGTCTCCACCTCAAAGTGCACATGGGATGTATGTAACATATGTGTTTGCTTACTTCGCATGTGCAACCCCTTGATAAATATTCACAGTTCCTCCCATAATCTGTTGAACATGCACAGTTAGCCAGCCCGTTCAGCATAAATTCCTATCATGCCCTTCCTCCTTCAAAGTGCCTGCTTTTGCTTTCTGCTAGAGGCTACACTTCCCAGTTGATAAGGTGGCCAGCCGGCAGGCTACAACCTTTGTAAGAAATAAAGCTCT
Organism: Sapajus apella; assembly: GCF_009761245.1. Lineage (NCBI taxonomy): Eukaryota > Metazoa > Chordata > Mammalia > Primates > Cebidae > Sapajus > Sapajus apella. The sequence continues at coordinate 1,300,795 of NW_022437123.1, read as the reverse complement.
CCTTTCTCTTTTCCTTTTTAAGAAATAAAGCCTATTTTTAGAGATTTTAATGAATCTATGAAAATAAATTTATACATGTCATGATTTTAAGTTGACGTATTAGAAGTAAGCTACATACTGTTCCTCACCTCAGAGACCTTAGAGGGTCTATTCTTTCTGACTAGAAAGCTTTTCCTTTCACTTTTACCCAGTTTATGTCCATCAGTCCTTTAGATAACAGATTAAAGGTCACCCTTTGGCAACCACCCCCACTCCCCATGTATTCCTTTCCCACATTAGATTAGGTCCCCTTAACATTCTCACTGGTGCTTTCCCTTTGTACATTTGTTACCCTTGGGTTAGACACTGGGGAGGGAGCTGTAAATCTTTGCTTAGAGGTAACCTTCCCTTCTATACTACACTCCATGAGGGTATCTACATATATAACTTGCCGCTTCAACACTCTGGTCCTTGGTGGCATCTAGGTGCTCAATAAATAGTGCTCAATAATTACATCAATAAATTCTTAAGTTAGGCTCTTCTTCCAAGTTGACTTAGCCACACAGAGAGTGGTATATAGCTGAATGTTCCCAAAATATAGCATTTGCAGGAGAGAAACTGATCCCAGACTTTTTATTTGCTACATAATTCCAACTTATGTTTTATTGTTCCAATTTTCTTTTCACTCTTGTATTGGGTAAGGTCATATTTCAAAATATATGAAGGAAAAATATTTTATTTTAAGTGCTATCATTTTAATTAATTGAGTTTTTCAATAGGCTATAAACCTGGGGCTAGCATAATTTACAGTGGCCAGAGTCATAAACAATGTTAATTTTATTTCCTTTACTGCTACTGTAAAGCAAAGCTATATAATCTATGCAAGACTAGGATGGTTAAAAATGACTGTGGGATTATAAATGTTTACAATCCTATCTGTGAAGCTGGAGTACAGCCAGTTCTGAATGCTAATGGAGAACAAAGAGAATAGCAGGCCAGAGACCACCCTGACTTCAAAGCTAAGAGTTTATCTTCTGTTCTCAATTTTGACTTCTTTGCTGCAGTAGACACAGAGTGGCATCAACTTTCTTCTGAACATTTTTATGTGCCTAACTTCTGTAACAACTCATCCTTCTGGGCTTCTTGTCTCACTTCTTTTCTACCCCATCCATGCCTAACCTCAGTAACTATGGCCCATTACCACAGTCTATTCACGGGGCCCCAGCGTCATCTAGTGCAACAGTGGCAGGTCAGGAGCTTAGAGACCAGGCTTTAGTCCAGGTTCTGCTGCAAATTAGTGAATGACCGTGAGTAGCCACTTAATTCTGTGTACTATACAGTTTTATGTAAAATGAGAAGGTTAAAAAAATTCTTCAGGGCATTTCCCTACACTATTCTTCATTTTCTCCATGAGGAAATTATATGTTTATAATACGATTTCATTTTTTTTTAAGTCCTAGATCCTATTTTTCTAGCCCTGATCTCTTTCACTCCCATTGGTCCATATGCCATTTTCATTTAAATGTTCCACTAAATTAAAAACATAAAGATTGCACACTGCTGGTGGCAGAGTATGTTGGAAGTAGCCTTTCGGAAAGCAATTTGGTAACATGTCTCAAGACTCATGTAAGGTATTTTTTGATATGGAAATTCTTCTAGGAATGTATCATTAGGAAATGATTCAAAATATTGTTTCAACAAAGCCCTAAGAAAGAAAAAGTTCAATGCCACAAAAGAAAATAAAAAGGAATCCAAGTGTCCCAACAGTTAAGATATTATTAGGTATATTACAGTGAATCATTTTGATAAACCAGTAAGCAGCCATTTAAGTGGTATTTATGGTCATTTAGCACCATGAAGAAACATATAATAGTGTGTATCATTTAATGGCAAGTGAAAAGAACAGGATACAAACAATATATAAATATTAGTATGAAACACATAAATATATTTTAGAGACATGCATAATATTAAATAATGAAATATTTGTTGTTTCCAGGTATTATATTACAAATAAAAGATGTACATTATTTTCTCTGATTTTTCACACTTTCCTTTATATATTTATATTACTAGTTTAACTGGAAAAAAATGTTGTCACTAATCCTATTTCTTTAAATAAGGAAATAAAATCTTGCTTCTCTCTGGCTTTTCCATGTCTATCAGTGGCCATATATCTTCTCAGTTTCTTAGGTGTTCTGACCTGGAGTTCTCAATTTTCTATTTTTCTTTTCCTTTCAACTTTTATATGCCAACAGTCCCTATGTACCAACGAAATCTTTTTCCATGATGGTCTATCCATTCCCTCACTTTCTTCTGCAAACAAGGCTCTCAACTACTCATAGCAGAACGCAAATATAAGCCAAATACATTGTGTGTTTTCCACAAGGTTTTCTTCCTCACATATTTCAGAACACTCTCCTCAGATATTTACCATTACTTCCTATTATCTATCAATTGAAAACTTAGGCTCCATGATGGCCTTAATATGTTTCACCATGTAATGACTTTTCAACTCATTAATCTATTTTTCAAATTTGTCAAATCCCCTACTTTGAACAAACAGATTAAATTTCTCCCTGCAAGTTACAACAGAGTAAAGAACACAATATTAGTTTCCAACAAATCCTATCCTAGAAGGGCTTATTACATTCACAGTTTTATTGGCACTGAGGATGGGAAATAATGTCAATAGACAGCAGCATGCCTATAATAAGAGCAAGGCATACCAAATAAACTTAGTTTCCTTTTTTGATATTATAGATTCACAACCTTCCATCAGGTGAAGGATTTTGGCAGGTGTCTGAAAAAGTGTCTCAAAACATCGGGCAGACAAGACTGAGAGAGGTGAGCTAGATGACAATATAATTCAACAGATTAACGAATGCTTGAATAACTTTACTCAAGGAGTCTGGCATAAGATAAAGGTCAACCTGGAAAGAAATTTCTACAGATATGCTGCAGGGATTCCTATCTGCTACTGATCTTCACAACATTCAAAAATATCAAAGACATAAACTAGTTATTTAACTAAAACTATTCTTATCAAGTGTGCCAAATGAAAGAGCTGGAAACGGTAGTCAATACACTACACGGCAGGAAAAACTAAAATGTACTAGAAAACCAGAAATGTCAGGCTGGTATAAATACAGAATGAATCCTTTGTCCAGCTTCTGAAAAACTGCCTGGAAAATGGGTGATTTCAGCTGAGTGTAGGAGAGAGCTTTGGAGCACGAGAGTGGACCACAACCACAGTCTGTGCGGGCCGTGCATGTGGACAGATGGTATCAATGGAGGACAAGTTGCTTGACCAAGGGGATGGCTTCACTGTGTGTTACACATTGACCGAGGTTTGTCAATACTGATTTCGTGTACTCTGGGTCTTTGAAATGCCAGGATGCTGTTAAATAAAATTGTGCAACCAAGAAATGAATTTCTTGGCTACCAAAAAATGTTAGGCTAGGTGGGTTTTTCTCTAACAGTTTGTGCCTTGCTTGCACATCCAATGAACTTTTATGACTAAATAGTTTAAAACATGAAGATAGGATGTTGAAAGTCAGATAAAGGAAGGCAGTCCTGAGTTATGCCCAACAGCTGCTCTGTCCTTTTAATGGTCAAATCAATTACCCAAAGGAGCAGAAAAAGAACCTTTCAATCTTTCAGTTACATTTTTAGATATCACAGCATTTTACATTCATATCTAGGACAAGAAAGTGCTAAAAGATGGGACCTTTGGCCAGGCACGGTGGCTCACACCTGTAATCCCAGCACTTTGGGAGGCTGAGGCGGGAGGATCACCTGAGGTCAGGAGTTCAAGACCAGCCTGGCCAGCATGGAGAAACACCGTCTCTACTAAAAATACAAAAAATTAGCTGGGTATGGTGGTGGGTGTCTGTAACCCCAGCTACTTAGGAGACTGAGTCAGGACAGTCGCTTGAACTTGGGAGGCAGAGGTTGCAGTGAGCCGAGATCGCGCCATTGCACTCCAGCCTGGGCAATAAGAGTGAAACTCAGTCTCAAAAAAGAAAAAAAGATGAGACCTCTGTATGTAAGAAAAGATAATGATCCTAGTCATCATTTATTTTTCTTAACAATTGTTCACAACTTTGACTATGTAAAACGCAATAACTTGATAGCAATTTGCCATTACAGTTCACAAAATATTAAATTTATCAAGTAATTGATTTTAAATACACCATCTGACACTCCTTAAAGATAACTAAGGAAAAAGTATATATATTATCCTGTTTAAACTTCCATCTGCTACAAAAATTGTTAATAGTAAGGATGAATGCAAAGATACTACAGAAGGAACTAAAAGTTCAACATCATTAAATATCTTGATCATTTTTAAAATGAGCTCAGGTGAATAAAATACATAGCTATTCTCATAGAGTCAAATATTCTAATGGTGGCAGAAAGTCCATAAACAAATAAATATGTTTTAGATGGTGATAAATACTATAGGGAAAATAAGGCAGGACACGGTGGTAGAGAACATGATGGGCAGGGAAAGGTTGCTATTTACAAAGGGTCATCACAGAAGACCTCTCTGATATAGTAACATTTAGTCAGAAACCAGCACGGTATAAAATATCTGGGAAATACTAAGACATCTATCCAGGAGAGAAGTGCTACAAGAACAGTTGGTGCAGACGCTGTGAGAGAGAAGCACACTTGGCACATCTGAGTAACTGCAAGACAACCAGCCAGTGAGAGGCAGGGAAGGGTCCCATGAAAAGGGAGGAGCCGCGGTGAGGTGAGACAAAGCAACACTGATGGAGCCAGCCCCTATGTCTGTCTCAACACAAGCCAAGAACAGCTGAGGACTGCCAGTGTATAGCATAGACCATAGCCATGACCATTTTAGTTTATACATTGTACTTAAAGCATGCATTAAAAACTTCTAACACAGACACAGGCTTTTAATCTAAAGCCCACCTATCCTACAGGAAGAAAGAGCAAAAAAACTAGGTTTATATTTTCTGTCACTTAAATATTCATAGAATGTCCTGATTTTGCTTCTTGCTGGATCCTCCAAAAAGTTTTGATGCAAATTGCTCCCTATGAAACTGACATACAGTATGAAACCACTTATTACCCTTAAGCCAATTGAATGCTGCAGAGTATATGCAGATATGTTGAGTTTGAGTTTTAAAGTAATCTGGCAATTTTATGGTAGCAGAATCTACTGTCTATCAAGGGTACTATGTGTGTCAACAAAGCTATATCATCAATTTAGAGAGAAGACAACTTATGTCTGTTTCCCTGTAGGAGGGGTCATCTAAGACTCTGAAAACTGGTATCAAATCATTTAGACACGGGTGAAAAGAAGGAGGGGACTGAAAACACATCTCTATTTTATGCCATAAGAAATGTTCTCTTAAGAGCCTGTGTCACGAGCCTCTGTAATATTCTAATAGATATTAAAACAGAATTTGTAGGATGATCAAATGGCTCCATATTGAGTTCAGAGATCTTAGACCACTAGCAATTCCTCAGAAAAATATTACAAGTAAGTAGTAATAAAAACAGCAAATATCATATACTGTTCTTGATCGATTCTGTGCCAAAGTAATAGAGAATATATCAATGGCCAATTATGGACCATATTTGTTTAAAGGCCATCTACACTACACAGAGATTATTAGAGTGAGAAAATTAGGCTTTTAATTTCTGTCCAAAAGAAACTGACCTAGAGATTGGTTGTTCAATATTGATTTACAAGTTAAATCATTGGTACAAAAATCTGTATAACATTAATTTATACATGTAACAATGACATTGAAAAAAACTACTGTGTGAAACAATTACCTGCTCAGCCAATAATGAAGCTAAACTTGAATATGCATCTGCAAACTCCGGACCATATTTAACGGAATCCTTCAGTAAGGTGATAGCTTCTTCCTTTTTCTCCTGAGACCTATAGATAATAACGGAGGGATGGTGGAGAACATCTTTTAATAACACTTTGTTTCAATTCTCTGATTAGACTCTAAATATCTCATTTCTTTTAGCAAAGCTTAGCTGATTCACTCTGGATTTTATTGCAAATGAATTAAAATAGATGGTCTCAGGGTGCTAACAGTTTCTTTCTGTCTCTGAATTCTCCATGGGAAGAGATGTAAAGATGTAAATTACACTTCAGGTTATCCACTGTTTTCTACTTTCTATTTCCTGCTGTGTACTTTTCTTTTCTTTTTCTTTCTTTCTTTTTTTTTTTTTTTTTGAGACAGAGTTTCTCTCTTGTTGCCCAGGCTGGAGTGCAATGGCCAGATGTTGGGTCACTGCAACCTCTGCCTCCCAGGTTCAAGTGATTCTTCTGCTTCAGCCTCCCTAGTAGCTGGGATTACAGGTGCCTGCTACCATGCCCAGCTAATATTTTGTATTTTTAGTAGAGATGGGGTTTCACTATGTTGGCCAGGCTGGTCTCAATCTCCCGACCTCAGGCCATGCACCCGCCTCAGCCTCCCAAAATGCTGGAATTACAGGTGTGAGCCACCTTGCTTGGCTTGCTGTATACTTTTTGAGAATTATATTCAATATTTTGCAGGTTTATTAGTGAGAACAATTTTGGGACATTGTCTGGGTGGCATGAGAGCCAGTTTACAGTTATATGAAGATATGTGGGTCTCTGTAGTACTGGTCACACCACTGCAGGCTGAGCTCCTAAGGGTAGCTGTACCTACTAGGTACAAATCAGGCCAAACTGCCAATGCTAATATTTGATTTTACATCTAAGAGAGAAAATATTCCATACGTAATTTATGAAATTAGAGATCACTGTGACCACTGGTTGGTAAAGAATAATGAGACATTTTATCACCATATTTTTACTGAAAATTGAAGCTAATTCTGTCTTCCTCATTCAGTTCTTCTCCCAGTGATGATACTTCCTTTTAAAGAGTAATCAAGGCCCAAAAGTCATGACCATTTTATTGGGTTAAAATTCTCTTTCCTGTTAGACAAAGTTCTCTTTCCTGTTAAATCGAATGAGGAGACATTGGGTCATTATCCTGATATCAATGTCTTTGGGACCAAAAATGCACAGTATTGGAAGTGATCGAGTTTGCTATTAATACAATTCCAAAGATACTGGTCTTTCATTAAGTGCTAGACATTGTGATTCTGCAATGAAGAAGGGAATCCTTTGAACTATAGCAAGCACACAGCCTAAAGGTCCCGTCATCTTTAACAGTTACCAATATAGAGTTGTGTGCTTATGTTTTTACTATGTATTGATTTAGCAATGACTATGTACCATATACTCTCATATCTCTTCACATAGCATTTAATGTATTTCTTATAACAATCACATATGATAGATATTATTTTCTATTATTATACTCATTTTTCTAATGAGAAATTTTTGATTCAGGAAAGTCAAGTGACTCATCTGTATTTATAATAAGTATTCTTGAGTGCTCTTCCATCATACCATATCTGCTGATTCTAACTTCTTAGAAATCCACCCCTAATGATCTTTCTACTCAAAGTGTGATTCGTAGACCAGCTTAGACAACATCACCTGAGAGTATGTGAGAAATGCAGAATATCTCAGGCCCCATCCAGAACTACTGAATCTGATCCTACAGTTTCAAAAGATTCCCAAGTGATCTGTATGCATGCTGACATTTCAGTAGAATTGTCCCATTAGGTATCAAAGGCAGCTGACAGTAGCCCCTGACACAATCCTCTCCATCCTCCACATCCCACACCCACAGCTGCAGTTTCTGAGGATTAAGTTATGTAGAGGGAAAACTAATATTCACTCCATAAGTTTGAGTTCTTAGGTGTTAGAAGCAATAGAGCAATAAGGTTGCACACGGCAATTTCAACTAGCAGGGAGTTTCCTATTATAGACCTTGGGGAATAAATGCCATGCTTCCAATCTAGACCTTGGATTTAACAATTCAAGTAAGCAAATATTTATCATTATCTATTATATGTCAAGTACTTAGCTGTTTCTCAGGGGAGGTGGCAGTCCACCTTATTAGGGTCTATCTAACTCCTAATGGGCTCTTCTCCATGCAAAGTCCTGTCCTTGAGAACAGGTATAACATCTGTGCCCTTAAGTGGATTGTCCTTGGGATGGCTTTCAAGTTTCATGGTTATAATTAATTTCTTAGTGATTTATTATTGATTCACTCATTTCATTGACAAACATTTAAAGAGTACGTGCAAGACTCCATGCAAGTCCACTATGTTTACATAAACTTAAGTTTCTATTCTAAAATATACCTTGATGTAATTCTTCCATTAGCACATGTTTTTTAAATAAAATATGTTTTTGAATCCTACTAATTTGGCTATTGGTTTTATGGTTAGCAGAACTCTTCCTCCAAAAATTCATAAATATTTAATAACATTAATTTGGAAATCCTCTGAAAGTTCAAAGAAAGATTCAGACTTTGAAAATTAAGGCTGACAATTAAGTCCCTTGGGATATAATTTAGCTTAGATATTCTTCAAATTGGCAGAGTAAAGGAAAAAAACCCCCACAACATCTTCATAGCAATGATTTAATCATTTTCATATGTCATGACTCACATCAGTTAGAATAGAAACTTAGATATTTTGCATATGAACTCAGCAAGATGACCACTCAATACAGTCCAAGAACCTAAATGTCTGAGGTTGTCCATGAACATTCATGTGACACAGTGGAAAGATTATCATCAAAGTTATTCACCAAGAACCCAAATTCTTGATAAAAAACATCATCTCTAAAAAATCCTGTGAGACAATTGCTACAAAGAGAATAAAATACCTAGGAATACAACTAACAAAGAGCGTAAAGGACCTCTTCAAGGAGAACTACAAACCACTGCTCAATGAAATAGGAGAGTATTTCTTCTATAGTCTCTCTTGCTCACCCCTTGATGGGAGCTTATGGCCCTAGGGAAGCACATGTGGTGCACCTACAGCCGCCTCTTGGGAGCAGGGTCCAGGTCCATCTAACACTGACTGTGCCATGCAGACAAGCTTTTCCAGCTGCATGTTTCACAATAGCTGTTTCCTGAACATTGACTCTCTGCCAAGGCCCATGCTAAGTAATTTACTCTACTTCTCACTAAGCATTATACATTTGGTATAATTATCTCCCTTTCAAAGATTTAGACAAAAATACCAACCACCATCACCCCAAATTAATAAAAACTAAGTTTTAGAGAGCTCAATTGATAATTACACAGCTTCGATAACACCTGGACTCTAATTTAGAATTTCAAATCTAGACTGTTCCATTGAGGCCACACTTAGCATTTCTGTGTTCACTCGCTTAAATGTTATACAATTTGTCTGTGACCACTAGGTTTCAAGTTCCTTCATAGGTGGAACCTACATCTTACTAATCTTAGTTTTTTTTCTTCCTATTCCAGAGACTAGAAAAGTGACTTGCACAGAGTAGAAGTTCAGTAATTGCTGCATTCGTTTTATTTTTTAAAATTAAACCAGAGTTTTGCTATTTATTTCTAGATCTTTGTAAATGTCCTTAAAGAAGTTTTCCAATATTTGGATAAAATTTGATGACAAAAAGTGACAATATGATTCTGCATGTTATGTTTTTGTTTCCACGGTTCTTCAAGTGTTATAGATGTGATCCTAAGAAAGACAGAGGCAGCCCAAGGCTAACTTAGAATCATAAGAAAATCACAAGCACAGCATCCACATACTGAAAATCTATTCCATACCGAGCATACTGCTAAGCAGCCCATCCACCTAATCACTATATGATAGCTAAAAGCACAGACTCAAAAACAAGAAGGACTGGCTTCTGATGCTACATCTACCACTTACTAGCTGTGTTTCCTGAGGCAAATTTTCAGACCCCCATACATCTCAGGCACATGGTAGGTACTGTTTATGTTTTGGCTTTTATTATTACCTCATTTAATGTTTCTAAAAATCACCCGTTGAAACCTATTTCCTCTATTCTTTTCTTATTAATTTTTAAAACCCAGGAGAATGTGGTGTTTTTGACATAGTCTCTCCTAAATAATATCCTTCTACATTTCAAATTACTCATAAAAAGCTTAGGTTACATCAGAATAATTTTTCTTTGTGTCTGACAAAACAATAGATGTTGTCTAATAATCATCAGACCTAAATTCATATAGCATTGTATTACATATAATTTAGCCATTTAGACCAAACTGACAGGTCAATTTCAAAGGGGAAAAATATTAAAATAAATTTTTTTCTCTGAACTGACCAAGTCCATGGGTTGTTTCTCTGAGTTATATTGAAAGGCCTAAGTTAACTAGCCCATGACTGCTGAAAAATAGATAAAATTGAACATCAGTATATACACCGTGTCCAATCAGGCATAGACACACTTTGATTTTGGAGTCACAGAAAGGAAAACTCTGAATCCTTTTAAGAACTCATATGATACTGAAGACACTAAGAACAACAGGGACTCTCAGAGCGTCTGATATGGGGTTCAACTGGCACTGATGGAACTCTTAGGGATCTCTGGATAGGTAAAAAGTGCAGGTAAGCATAAAACTGCTCCAGGATTCAGCATTATCATTGCCCTGCAGCAACTGGGATTTCCTTAGCTGCTAAACAGTGTTACCAGCTGACGACCGATAGTAATCCTCCGTGATCTAAAATATTTTGTCTTTACTTCTCCCTTAGACCAATACTTCTGAAATTCTGATGTGTAAGACTCTCCAGGTGTTTGGTAAAATGCAGAATGCCAGAACTGATAAGATTGAGCAGGTCTGGGTGTGGCCCAGGAATCATTAGGATTCTAAGCCTCTCAGGTGAGTCTGCTTAGCATGGACGTTATAGCCCATGCTTTAAGAAACTCTGCCGTGGTTTGCATGTAGGATTTGCCTGATCAATTGAACTGAATAGGAGACTAAATATAATAGGACGCTGAAAGCTAAAAAAAAACAAAAAAAAACCCAAAAAACAGGATAAAGAAGACTTCCCTGGGACAATCTTAGCGAAAGAGAAAGGTGGCACTGGCTGGTTAATTTGCCCTATGAGAGATACTCCTGGTACCAGGAAATGTGTCAGGATGGGGTTGGGCAGGGTGGAACTCTGAGGGAATACTGCGATTGGAAGAGGCAGTTTTCTCTCTCACAGGGGCTCTATGTGAATATCCTCTATTGCGTATCCAAGTCTTAGCTCCTGTGTTATCTGTCACAACGCAAATAAAAGTCTCCTAATATTTTGCAGCAAAACTCAACTCTCTTATGTTTTCCCTGGGAACTTCCAAAAGGCTAAAAATTCCTGAGAATGTGTTTGTGGGGCCAGTGACATCACCACTGATTTAATAAGAGAAACGTTAAGTAGAAATTAGATCTTGTTCAGAATGTGCAAATTTTGCTGTTAAAACACTTGTAGTTTCACAGGGAATTTTCCCTTGGGTTACACAGCAGAGGGGCTGTTTTTCCTGTGTGTTAAGTAAAAACATTTGCATCATCTCACTTTCGTGGCTCCACGTCAATGACAGATATTTAGAAAAAGCAAAAAGGTTTTGTCTCATTTTTTTTTTAGTAATTAAGGACTGGGTATATTTGGCAATTGAGAAAAATTTTGGATTCCTGTCTAACATCTCGTGACATATTCAATTAAATCGAAAGCAGATGCTTGCTTTGAAAAAGTATTGACATTTGGGGAGAATGTAGGAAATGCCAGTAACAGAAATAAATGGATTTGGCGACCCTCTTGGCAGCAGTAAAGTTTCCCATTAACCACAGTGTGAACTTGGAATGCCGGGCAGCCCTCTTAATTACTATTCCATTGTCGGGGTGTCTGTTGTTGTTGGATTCAAAACTGATGTTCTTCACAAATGAAAAAGATCATGTTTTTTTTTTTGTTTGTTTGTTTTGTTTTGTTTTTTGGCATATTCACTACACCAGCCCTTCTAAAATACTGAATTGTGAAAGTCAAATTGTAAATGTCTGACTGAGAGAATCTTTACAGAGCATACATTTTTCTGCAGTTCTATAATTCCTGTACAGAAAGAAAAAATCAGATTATATTCTCTGTAGCTTCCTTTAGATTCAAGCTTACTGAGCACACCTGGGCAATACAGCATCGAGTTTAGTAGGGGTTCACCCTAATTTTGCTGCTTGACCTTTTACAGAAGCCACAGGGAACTGTCTGGAGGACACAGATTCATATTATGTGGTTGTAAAGAATTTTTTTAAATGTTTTCACCAGATGCAGTGGCTCAAGCCTGTAATCCCAGCACTTTGGGAGGCCAAGGTGGGCGGATCACTTGAGGTCAAGAGTTCGAGATCAGCCTGGCCAACATAGTGAAATCCCATGTCTACTAAAAATACAAAAATTAGCCAGGAGTGGTGGTGGTGGGGGGGTGCCTGTAATCCCAGCTACTCAGTAGGCTGAGACAGGAGAATCACTTGAACCCAGGAGGCAGAGTTTGCAGTGAGCTGAGATTGCACCATTACACTCCAGCCTGGGTGACAAGAGCAAAATTCTGTCTCAAAAAAAAGTTTTCAATTCACAATCGTACTCATTAGACAGGTTGGTGCAAAAGTAGCGCTAGCCCAACAGCTAACATTCAGAGAATAGGACACTTATTTCCCTCCCACCCCCCATCCTACCCTACTCCCACCTGGAAACTGAGAAATGGTAAGATAGAAAGCTCTACTCATAGGGCATCAGAAATGGAGATGCAACTCACACACACACACACACACACACACACACACACACACACACCTCACACCAGGCATGGCACAGAATAGGTCCTGAGGAAATGTTAGTCGTGAAGTCCTCTCCTTCAGTTCTTTGGTGTCTACTGCCAGCTGGATGAGGTCACTGCTGTGCACCCAGGCAGTGGAACACCTGCCCCACTGTGCCTTCCTCCTGCATCTGCAGGGCTGCTTATGTGCATGGAGGTTGGCTGGGATAAACTAGTCCCAAGCCAGCTTCACTTCAAAGTGTGTGCAAATATATATGCTAAATCCTTTCGGGATTGAGGGAAAGTGTAAAAACAATGCTCCCAGGTAGGGACCTAAAAGGGAAGGCAGCTGAGAAAAACTTAATTTAGTCAGGATTCATTTACCCCATTGCGAAAGGGATGCTTTGATGATGCAGTTTAATGCATGTCCCCAGGTTTAGGCTCAGGCTTGTGGCTGTCTAAATCTCAGCTCTGCCCTTACCAGCTGAATCTCTAGGAGCCCCAGTGGCTGAAGAGAAATGTGCTTATTATTAAATAATCTCTACCTCTCTAGGTTCCTGTAAGGGTGTAATAAAAGAACATGAGTGGTGTGCTTAGCAGAAGTGTCTGGCACATAGAAGGAGACAATAAATGCTAGCTCCACTTGCTCCTTGCTCCTCTCCAGCAACATTCCCAGCTCGAATTTCTACCAGAAGCCTTATGGGTGGGTTTTTTTCAAGTAGAGGCAGGATGCTGTTACAATGCAAGTCCTTCCTCTGGAGAGAAAAGGGACTTTCAAGTTCTTCTCTGGTCTTCTTTTTCTTGTACTTCTCAGTTAAGAGACCAGGAGCCTGTAGTTGTAGTTAAAACCACCGATTCTTGCAGCTAGGGAATTCTATAAGATCACTTATTTTTACCCTTTGTTTCAAAGAGATGGAGGCCAGGTGCAGTGGCTCGCGCCTGTAATCCCATCACTTTGGGAGGCCAAGGCGGGCAGATCATTTGACATCAAGAGTTCGAGACCAGCCTGGCTAGCATGGTGAAACCTCGTCTCTACTAAAAGTACAAAAATGAGCTAGGCATAGTGGTACGTGCCTGTAGTCCCAGCTACTCAGGAGGCTGGGGCAGGAAACTTGCTAGAACCTGGGAAGCGGAGGTTGCAGTGAGCCGAGATCAGGCCACTGAACTTCAGTCTGGGCAACAGAGCAAGGCTCTGTATCAAAAAGAAAAAAAAAAAACAGAGAGAGAGAGAGAGATGGAAACTGAGTCTCAGCAAAGTTTAAATTCTCCCAAGCTGTTCAACTGCAGGGGTAGGAAAATGCATTATCTACTTCTGATTCGTTATTCATTTTATACCAAGAACCTGAGTTTCAAATTGAAAGTGAGAAATTATGTCCCTGGGCTGATAATTAATAATAGCTAAAGCTTATTTCATCTTTAGTGGGTGCTAAGTCCTATGTTAAGGACTTACTTACATGCATTATTGTATTTAGTACTCATGAAAGATGTAGTTACTAGTATTATTTCCATTTTATACATGAGCAGCTGGAGGTACTGCAAGCTAAAATCCTTTTCCCAAGGTCACATGTAATTATTCAGTAGAACTGAGACTCAAACTCGCTAAGCTCTCCCAGCTGCTAGCCTTGAGGAGAAGACACAGGAGGTGGTGATGGGGCAGGCTGATGCGGCAGGAAGCACTGGCATCACAGTTTCCTGGCCCTGACTCCTCACTCAATTCCCAGTCCTAGAAAACTGGTGTGGGCAGGCTCATGAGACTTGAGAAGTGCTGAGCAGACTGCCATTTAAGTGCCAGTTACTGTTGTCCCTGTCACTTGCAAGAGGAGGGTGGCCAGAAAGCTGAGGGCAGAGAGCCTTGCTATGCTGCCGGGCAGACAAGAGGCACAGCATGAAAACACCAAACTGGAAACCATCATTCTCAACAAACTGACAGAAGAGCAGAAGATCAAACACCGCATGTTCTCACTCATAGGCGGGTGTTGAACAATGAGAACACATGGACATAGGGAGGGGAGCACTACACACTGGGGTCAGTTAGGGGGAAATAGGGGAGGGACGGTGGGGGGTGGGGAGCTGGGGAGAGATAGCAAGGGGAGAGATGTCAGAGGTAGGTGATGGGGAAGAAGGCAGCAAATCACACTGCCACGTGTGTACCTATGCAACAATCTTGCATGTTCTTCACATGTACCCCAAAACCTAAAATGCAATAAAATAAATAAATGGGAAAAACAAAACAAAACACCAAACTAAGGGAACTGGGCCTTGTTTAAGGAAGGTACAAATGGGCGGGAGGTTGGCTGGCAGAATTGCTAAGGAGTCACCAAGATGGGAAGGGGCCTTACTTACATCGTGCTTCCTGGGACGTACCCTGCAGGCCACAGGCAGGGGTGGAATACGCGCATATTCTTCTTTCTGTCCTTCCTGTTTCTCTTCCTGTCTACACAGAGCATTTTTAGATTTAAAAGCCTTTCAATCCTGTCTAACAGCCTATATGCCGCATTTAAGTGTCTGGGTAAAGTTGATTTCTGGGCTTTAGATAAAACGTTCAGGTACTTGGTCCCCTAAAGTAAGACAAATGTGTGCAGAAAGAAATTTCTGATATTTATCCACATTTCTCTTATTCTTTTTTTTTTTTTTTTTTTTGAGACGGGGTTTCGCTCTTGTTACCCAGGCTGGAGTGCAATGGCGCGATCTCGGCTCACTGAAACCTCTGCCTCCTGGGTTCAGGCAATTCTCCTTCCTCAGCCTCCTGAGTAGCTGGGATTACAGGCATGCGCCACCATGCCCAGCTGATTTTTTGTATTTTTAGTAGAGACGGGGTTTCACCATGTTGACCAGGATGGTCTCGATCTCTTGACCTCGTGATCCACCCACCTCGGCCTCCCAAAGTGCTGGGATTACATTCTCTTATTCTTTAATTGAATAAGAGTAGTCCCAGCTACTCAGGAGGCTGAGGCAGGAGGTTCACTTCAGCCCAGGAGTTTGGAAGTTTGAAGCTGTTGTGTGCCATGATCACACCTGTGAATAGCCAGTGCACTCCAGCTTGGGCAACATAGAGAGAACTTTTCCCTTAAAAAAAATTCCCCTTTTACCTAGATTTTTTTTTTTTTTTTTGAAACAGAGTCTTGCCCTATTGCCCAGGCTGGAGTGCAATGGTGTGATCTCAGCTCACTGCAACTTCTATCTCGTGGATTCAAGTGATTCTCCTGCCTCAGCCTCCTGAGTAGCTGGTATTACAGGTGCGTGCCACCACACCCAGGTAATTTTTTAAATCTTTAGTAGAGATGGGTTTTCACCATGTTGACCAGGCTGGTCTCAAACTCCTGACCTCATGATATGCCCGCCTCGGCCTCCCAAAGTGTTGGGATTACACGTGTGAGCCATCGTGACTGGCCTTACCTATATCTTGAATCATTCCAAAATTTATTCCTTTTTCACCTATATCTTGAGTCATCCTAAGTCTTTCAGGAGCTCAAAGTGACAAGAAAACAAATGATTCCAGGAAAGTGATTTTCAGGACAAGGAAGATGACTGAAAACTCTTGTACTCGACAAAGCAGTCTGACCTGTTCAATTATCTTCTGTTAGAAATATTTATGCAAGGAAGGAAAATGATGACATTCCAATTCCTTCAAGAGAATGTAAACAAAAACCAGGGGGTTCCTCAAAGCTTGCTCCCACTCACAGCATGTCCTGGATAGTTCTGTCTTCAGGTCTCAGTGGTGTTTACTGGAGTCATCACAAAAGGGTACTTTCCTTGCAAAGCACATGATGGATTTAAAACAATGTAAGCTCAACTCATTAGTAATCACTAGTATAAATCAGTAGAGTTGCAGTAGGAGGGAGAGACTCACAAGAATACTTTAACCATTAGCAATCTGTTTACATACAAATAACTGCCAAATCTTGAGTAAGTAGGTAGACAGTCTCCTTATTTCCTAGATAACTTAATTTTGGACAGCCATGGAGTATGAAATCATACAAATGTAAATGAAACCACATTTTCAATGAATTAGAAAAGTTCTGAGTTTAAAACCTCAGCCACAGCCTCTAAAATGTAACCTGGCAAGTTAGTATTTCTCATACATTGACAAATGCTCAATCTGGCTGGGGTCTGGGTTTATACAGAAAGGTAGAGGAGTGAAGAATAAGGAGGAAGGTGGTAGGACTATGGAAAGCCCTGAATGCTAAGACATTTTGAACTCTATGCAATGGATATAAACTGAATTTCTTAGCTGTCCCTAAATTTATAGGGAGAGTGGAAGAAGAGCAGATGTTGGATTTAGAAGAGCAAAATAATGCACTATGATAGAAGCAATGAAATAAAGAGCTTCAAAATCAAAAGGAGATCAGCAGTGTCATATTCTTCACTGCAGAGAAACTAAAGGAGTAACAGCTGACAGAGCAGCGGCATGCAGTAGACAGCTGTGAGAACAGGTGGGGATAAGGAGAATCACCAGGCATTAACCATTTTTCTTGCTAATTTGATCAAAAGCAAGAAGTGAGGAGAACAACTGGAGGGAGCACCTCAACTGGGAAAGATCCCTTAGGGGGATCTGGGACATGCTGAAGTTGTGGACTGGGGAGAATTTGAAGACCTAAGAGAGAGCCTATGATAATAGAGGAGGGGAGAAATAGAATCAGAAACACGTGGATTTTACACTCATGACCACTAATGGCTAAAACACAGCAAAAAATGTTCACAAGGTAGAGCAAATGAATCTTTCCCCATTGTTGACAGAGTGAAAAATGGCACAATTAGTTTGGAAAACTGTTTGTCAATTGATGTGGTTTGGCAGTGTCCCCACCCAAATCTCATCTTGAATTGTAGCTCCCATAATCCCCACATGTTGTGAGAGGGACCCAGTGGGAGGTAACAGAATCATGGGGGCAGTTTTTTTTCCCATGTTGTTTCCATGATAGTGAATAAGTCACATGGGATCTGATGGTTTTATGAAAGGGAAGTTCCCCTGCACGCCCTCTCTTGCCTGCTGCCATGTAAGATGTACCTTTGTTCCTGCTTCACCTTCCACCATGATTGTGGGGCCTCCTCAGCCATGTGAAACTGTGAATCCATTAAACCTCCTTTTCTTAATAAATTACCCAGTCTCAGGTATGTCTTTATTAGCAATCTGAGAAAAGACTAATACTAATTTCTGAAAACATTAAAGAAACAACCACAATTGTATACCTACATATTTACCAAAAAATGAACATACAAAGATTGGGAAATGAATATTCACAACACCTTTATTTGTAATAACCCAAACCTGTAAACAAACCAAGTATCCACCCACAGTAAATGGATAAACAAATTATATTAGATTACTATGATAGAATACTACTCAGCAATAAAAAGCAATATGTAACAACATGGATAAGGCTAAAAAATTGTGCTAAGTGAAAGTATCCAGATGCCAAAAATACATACCAAATTATCACTTTAAAATAAAGTTCTAGGCCAAACTAATTTATCATTTAAAAAAATCAGAATAGTAATTGTCTCAGGGGATAGGGAAATTCACTGGATGGAGGTATGAGAGGTCTTTCTGGGGTGATAGAAATTGCCTCCGTTATTCTGGGAATAAATACAAGAGCACATAAAATTGTCAAAACTCATTGCACTGAACACTTAAGATTTGTGCATTTTAATACATGTTAGTTATGCCTCAATTAAAAAAAACACATAAACACAGGTGTAAATGCTAGCTTCATGAAAAAGGCAAGATATTAATAAGTCTTCCTTCTATGGGAGAGCAAAATAAGGAGGAATCTGTGAACATGCAGGGAATTTTGAAGTAGAAAGAAAGGGAGCTGTGAATGATCTGAATATTCTAAATAAAAGTAAGGGATGAGGTTGTCTTTTGGGTGTACGTACAGGGCACTGAGGAGAGGAACAGAGGATGCAAGCATTAGAGAAACAGGAGAAATAGATCTTATGGTCTACTATAAAAGACATAAGGAATGAATCTTCAACAGCTCTTATCTCTAATCCTAATTTTGTTTTCCATATAAGGATCCCATTCAACTCAGATTTGTATGTTTTTTCCTCTATCATTTGATAGATTGGATGACAGTCTGCAGCCTACATTCTCTACAGAAATGAAAATTCCTTCTTGGAGTGGGGATGGTGGTGGTGAATTGAATAGACATTACAATGGTTTGTAGTCTTTCCAAGCTCACTGCTATGTAACAATTCTTATTCTTGAGTATTTAATTGAGGAAAAAGATAATAAGAAAAATATCCTAAAATGCTCCTTAAAAGAGGTAAGTATGACCATCAAAGAAAAAAGTTGAGAAATACCAGTCTAGGGAAAGCAAAATACAGGTAGTGAAGTAACTTGGGTTGGCCTGGTCAGGCAGGTAAATGATGGTAAAAGCATGAAAGAGTCTAAGTTGACATCATGTGCATTACTGAAATATATCAGATAAATTAGAGAAAGGATTACAAATAATAAACACAAAAATCAGAGAGAAGAAAGGTTCTAATAGTGATCAAGGACAGGACTGGCAGGAAAGAGGGAGCAGGAGGGGAATAGCACCTGTCATGGAAGGCATGTGGAGGCTCAAGCCTTACAGAAGCCAACTAAGCAGAGAGAGGAGCAAGGAGGTGGGAGGTCATAATTATGACCCCTTTAAAGTATCAGCAGGAGTGAGAGAGTGGAGAAAAGGGAAGGGAGGACGGAGGTAAGAGGTTAAGCTCAAAGAAGAACATTCCAGAGTTCAAGTGCCAGAGAATGACAAAGTCTACATAATTAAAAAGTCAGTGGCATGGCCATGTTGGTAAATGCCAAGGCAGAGGATAAGGGGCCTTGGAGGGACAGAAGCACAGGAACTGCATGATGGATCTGCTTGCTGAAGAGGGCAGCATGGGTTGGTGAGCAATGGAGAACCACTTCCCTGGTGCTCAAGTCTCTGAGGATGATGGAAGAAGGTACAAAAAATTGTGAAATGGCAGCGATGAGGATGGTGTTAGGAGATGCTAGATTGGGTTTTAAAAGAGCAGGGAGAAAGAGCTGGAGAGAGACACACATGATTTGGACAAAGATGAGGGGGAGCAAGTGTAATGGGATTGGGACTAGAGATAAGTGAAGGTGGAGGGAACAGGTCACCACCACAGGGGTGGAGGGTGGGGAGTAGAATTTCATGCTAAGAGGAGAATGCAGAGAATACCTATCCAAAGCTGACATACTAATGTGGTAGTAAGGGTGCTGAAAAGTTTTTTTTATCCATATGGCTGGGGCTTCAGTTAAAAAATAGAGAAGGACTGCTGTCTTGACTGTATCAACTTCCTTTTTATGAAACAAATGGTTGTGTGGCTAGTACCAAAGCTGTTAGGAAATATATCCCTAGCATTTAAAGATAAATGGTTACCGTTCTGTCTCCTAATATTTTTTAGATATTCCATTTTCTAAAGGATCAGAATAAAGTAAAACGAATGTAGGCTGTTATCAAATTCATCTTCTATATAGTTCAGTTATTGGACATTCCATTACATTTTTCTCTGAGTTTTGATTACAAGATTTATTGTAATACCTACATAACACTCATATTCTATTATGTGAATAAAAGGTAGTTGTGGTAATAAGGTAGGTATGACCTGGTTCTTCAAGAAGTTCTTTTTATGCTCCATTTCAGTAATAAACTCCAGCAGCTATTTTAACTAAGCATTCACAGAAATATTTTTCCCCTATTCTGCATTTAAATATTCTATTATAGTCTCTCAAGCCACCAGGGACTTTCACTCTGTTCATCCATAAAAAGTTCATGCTAATCTTGCTTATTTTCTTTCTTCTTCCTTTTTTTTTTTTTGACATTTTAAATTCTAAGCAAAGCCAACAAGAATTAATATAAATTAAGAATGCTGGCATGGAAAGCTGCTTCTTATCAACCTCTCACACTGTAAATGTGCTGCACAGCATCGTAACACATTAGCTGCAAAGTCCAGTGAAATGGTCATAAAATGGGCCAGATATGTTTGGATAACTCTCAGTGAAGTCTACTGCCATGAATGGGTCTAAAGCCATCTGTCGTAATTCCAAGAATTCAAATGAGTTGCTGTAAGATTGTCTGGATGCTCTGACAGAGTCACATCTTATTTAGAGCTTCTGGCCTGGACAAAGACTCTTATTTCTTTCAAAGTCAAGGTTATTAATAAACATCTGTGCTGTCCAATATAGTAGCCACAAATTACATGTGGCTATTGAACACCTGAAATGTGGCTGGTCTAAGATGTGCTGTAAGTGTAATGCACACATTGCATTCCAAAGATGACATTAAAAAAAATAATGCATACCATCTCAGTAATAATTTCAATTTTAAAGTTAAATTTTAAAAATTGTAATATTCATTACATGCTAAAATAATAATTTGAATGTATTAGGGTTAAATGAAGTCTATTATTAAAACTAATTTCACTTTTTAAAATGTTTTAAAATATGGCTACCTAAAAAAAATGTAAATTACACATATGGCTCTCATGTCTACTAGGCAGTGGTGCTGGAGGATGTAGCCCAGTCTTCAGGTGGGCCACAAGGAAGCAGAAGAGTGTGGTCGTTACAGGCAGAAGGGACAGGGCAGATCTTGGTTCCATTCTGTGTCTATTTCCTCACTATGGGATTTCAGTATGTTACTTATTTTCTCCAAATCTTAGTTTCCTTATTCATCAAATAGGAATAATGATAGTGCTTCCTCTCAGGGATTATCAAATATAAACTCATCACATGTAAAGAGATAACTTGGATTCTCAGAAGGAGCATTAAGTTGCAGAATATATAGAAGGGTACAATTTTTAAAAGTTAACTCAATAACTCAAAAGTTAACTCAACAGAGAGATCAATATTGTGTACATCTTAAAGTGAATAGATAGTAAAACAGATTAAGTCAAACCAAATTTAAAGTGCTTTTATCCTCTTGCTTTTGGCCCATTGCTATGGCTCAGAAATGAATTAAGGTATGCAGAAATAAAGCTCAGTTATCTAAGTGCTATTTTCTGGGTCTCCTCTCTTTGTTACTTAGCAACATAACCTCAGGGTTATGTAAATCAAATTTGCTGTTTCTTTAAGAGAGTTGCAGGGTGGTCCTTTCTCCCAAAAGGCAACTGCATGCCATTAAATAGTTTAATGTTATGTAATATTTGGATTGGAAAGCTATTTGGGCAGCATGGGTAATGGAAAGGGAACAGGAAAAGGAGTTCAAGGGCAGGGATTCAATCCTGGCTCTGCCATAGCCTGAGCCAAGTTCACACAAAAGCTCTGAACCTCGGCTTCCTCTCCCGTAAAATGGGGATGAGGAAGGCAATATATCTCCTAACAGGTTGTTTTAAAGATTAAATAATGAATATTAGAAGAACCTTATCTGTAAACCTGGCAGCATTTCAGTGTTAGCTCTTATCACTATTTTAATCTACTGGATTCTAAGCCTGACCTATGCCCAGATACAGCCACTTAGCTCTATAGAGTACCAGGCAAGAGGAGGTAAACAAGGATAACTTGTTTGGACCTCTGTTAACTTCCTAGGACCTTGTTTTCTCTTCTTTCCTATTCACTGTAAAGACTCATTGGAAGGGCGTCATTAAAAAAAAAAAAAAAGGCATTCAGAAAACAGTAAATTCTCACACAAATATAAAGCATTATTGTTGATTTATATCATCATCAATAATTGATTTTTACTAAAAAAGAGATGGGGAAAAAGTGTATGTTGGTTACCCAATAGCTCCTTTTACTGTGAAAAGTAGCCATTGCCAAATTCCAAAATGCATTTTTAACTCACGTGTACTAATTTAAGCTGTTAGCAGTGAAATGATCTGAATTGAAAAAGGAAAGTTAGAACATCCATCTTTTGCTCAGGTCTTGGCAAAATAAAACTTATAAGAATATCTGCCATCATTTTCAAGTAGAGCCAAATTCAGCACCATATTATGATCGCAACTGCAGAATGGCATTCCTAACAAGAAATGTCATTTGTAGCCAAGATTTTATATTTGGCTTCTATGGATAAAATACTCACTTCTATGAATTTTGAAGCTAGAGCTATATAATCTAGTTACCCCAAAAGACATTTACAGGATTTTACATAGCCAGTATGTTATCTGGGCTCTTAATGAGAACATATACAGATACAACAAGGACTTATGAAAACACAAGTTCTTGGAACTTCACATAAAGAAATATGTGCTCATAAAAATAGCAGAGTGAAATAACAGCATCACATTGACCTGCATCTAGCTATCTATAATAAATAGGACTAATTTTTGTCACACTATTTGTTATTTTTAAAAAGAGCCTCTTAGTACTAATTTTTTTTTCTTTCACAGTTGTGTACTTCTCTTCATTATTAGTTGGTTATCTTTCTTTTCTTTTTTTAAATATACAGTTTTAATATCAGTATTAGTAGGGGTTTGGGCATGGGAAAAGACTGTTGAATGTTCTTACTTTTACCAAGACTAAAACTAATAAAAAGCAGAGTAGTATATTAAGGTGGGTCAAAGAAAATTACAAATTGTGGACTTAACAATAATTAAAACCTGTATTGTGCTATATATATACAAAGAAGCAGGCCAGACACCATGGCTCACACCTATAATCCCAATACTTTGGCTGAGGTAGATGGATTGCTTTAGCCCAGGAGTTCGAGATTAGCCTAGGTGACATGGCAAAACCCCATCTCTTAAAAAAAAAAAAATACAGGAAAATTAGCCAGGTATGGTGGGGCATGCCTATAGTCCCAACTACTTGAGCCCGGGAGGCAGAGGTTGCAGTAGCCACAATCACACCACTGACCTCCAGACTGGGTAAATGAGCTAGATCCTGTCTCAAATATATATATATATATGTATTATTTTATTTATATATATATATTTTATATATTTTTATTTTATATATGTATACATATATATATATATATGTATAATATATGTATAAAGAAGCACATTGAATGGGTTTTACTTTCTAGTCTATATTCTCCTAATTCTTTCAGGTGCTCCTCTTATCCTATACAGGACCAATGTATTAGTCGTACAGAAAGGAATACAATGGAAGAACTATATCTCAGTGTACTATGATCCAAATGTTGCCAATTTATCAGCTTTAAAATTTATTCATGAAAAATTTTACATCAATTAATTTATTTTATATTTTATTGCTTCACAATCTATAATTTGTTTAGGATTCAGTTCTATCATTCTTTTTTTTTTTGAGACAGAGTCTCATTCTGTGGCCCAGTCTGGAGTACACTGGCAAGATCTCAGGTCACCGTAACCTGCCTCTCAGGCCCAAGAGATTCTTGTGCCTCAGCCTCTCGAGAAGCTGGGACTACAGGTGCAAGTCACCATGCCCAGATAATTCTTTTTGTTTTTGTTCTTTCTCTCTCTCTCTCTCTTTCTCTCTCTTTTCTTTGTTTTTCTTTTCTTTTCTTTCTTTTCATTATACTTAATTTCTGGGATACAGGTGCAGAATGTGCATGTTTGTTACATAGGTACACATGTGCCATGGTGATTTGCTGTACCCATCAATCTGTCATCCACATTAGGTATTTCTCCTAATACTATCCCTCCCCTCTCTCCCCAGCCCCCTGGTAGGCCCCAGTATGTGATGTTCCCCTCCATGTGCCCATATGTTCTAGCTGTTCAACTCCCACTTACGAGTGAGAACATGCGGTGTTTTTCTGTTTCTGTGTTAGTTTGCTGAGAATGATGGTTTCCAGCTTCATTCATGTCCCTGCAAAGGACATGAACTCATTTATTTTTCATGGTTGCATAGTATTCCATGGTGTGTATGTGCCACATTTTCTTTATCCAGTCTATCATTGATGGGCATTTGGGTTAGTTCCAAATCTTTGCTATTGTGAATAGTGCATCTGTCTTTATAGTAGAATGATCTATAACCCTTTGGGTATATAGCCAGTAATGGGATTGCTGGGTCTAATGGTATTTCTGGTTCTAGATCCTTGAGGAATTGCCACACTGTCTTCCACAATGGTTGAATTAATTTACACACCCACCAACCTCGATGTTCATCAGGGATATTGGCCTGAAATTTTTTTTCTTCTTGTGTCTCTGCCAGGTTTTGGTATCAGGATGATCCTGGCCTCATAAAAAGAGTTAGGGAGGAGTCCCTCTTTTTCTATTGCTTGGAATAATTTTAGAAGGGATGGTACCAGCTTCTCTCTTTGCCTCTGGTAGAATTCGAGAGTGAATCCGTCTAATCCTGGGCTTTTTTTGGTTGGTAGGCTATTCATTACTTCTTCAATTTCTAAATTTGTTATTGGTCTATTCAGGGATTCGGCTTCTTCCTGGTTTAGTCTTGGGAGGGTGTATTGTGTCCAGAAATGTATCCACTTCTTCTAGATTTTCTAGTTTATTTGCCTAGAGGTGTTTATAATATTCTCTGATGGTAGTTTGTATTTCTGTGGTATCACCGGTGATATCCTCTTTACCATTTTTATTGTGTCTATTTGATTCTTCTCTCTTTTCTTCTTTATTAGTCTGGCTAGCAGTCTATTTATTTTGTTAACCTTTAAAAAAAAAAAAAAAACAAGCTCCTGGATTCATTGATTTTTTGAAGGGTTTCCCATGTCTCTATCTCCTTTAGTTCTGCACTGATCTTAGTTATTTCTTGTCTTTTGCTAGCTTCTGGATTTGTTTGTTGTTGCTTCATTAGTTCTTTTAATTGTGATGTTAGGGTGTGGATTTTAGATCTTTCCTGCTTTCTCCTGTGGTGTTCAGTGCTATAAATTTCCCTGTTAACACTGTTTTAGCTATGTCCCAGAGACTCTGGTACATTGTATCTTTGTTCTCATTGGTTTCAAAAAACTTATTTATTTCTGCCTTAATTTCATTGTTTACCCAGTAGTAATTCGAAAGCAGGTTGTTCAGTTTCCATGTAGCTGTGTGGTTTTGAGGGAGTTTCTTAATCCTGAGCTCTAATTTGATTACACTGTGGTCTGAGAGACTGTTATATTTCCATTCTTTTGCATCTGCTGAGGAGTGTTTTACTTCCAATTACGTGAATAATTTTAGAATAAGTGCTATCTGGTGCTGAGAAAAAATGCATATTCTGTTGTATATTCTGTTGATTTGGGGTGGAGAGTTCTGTAGATATCTATTAGGTCCACTTGGTCCAGATCTGAGTTCAAGTCCTAAATATCCTTGTTAATTTTCTGTCTCATTTATCTAATATTGACATTGGGGTATTAAAGTCTCCCACTATTATTGTGTGGGAGTCTAAGTCTCTTTGTAGGTCTCTAAGAAATTGCATTATGAATCTGACTGCTGTATTGGATAAATATACTATACATATTTAGGGTACTTATATATAAAATTAGGATAGTTAGCTCTTCTTGTTGCATTGATCCCTTTACCATTAGGTAATGCCCTTTTTAAAATTTTTTTTCCATGTCATCAGTAGTTGAAAGTTTTGTTTTGTTTTGAGGCAGAGTCTCGCTCTGTCACCCAATCAATTATTGTGCCTCAGCCTCCCAAATAGCTGGGATTACATGTGCATACCATCACACCCGCCTAAATTTTGTATTGTTAGTAGAGATGGGGTTTCATCATGTTGGCCAAACTGCTCCTGAATCCCTGGCCTCAAGCAATCTGCTTGCCTTGGCCTCCCAAATGCTGGGATTACAGGTTTGAGTCACTGTGCCCAACCCATTATCAGTCGTTTTTCATCATTCTCAGATTTATCAAGTTTTAACAATGTTATCAAATTTGAAAAATTAATTTTATTTAGTTTTTGACTTCCACTTTATTTCTTTCACTTTATTTAATTGTACTTTCTTGGCATTCATTTATTTTGTGTAGGGTTTCCTTGATTTTGTGTTCTTGCACGTGGGTAAAGCCATTCTTAAACATAGAACTTCAGACCTAGGACAGCACTTGTCAGTTTATAGTATATTAGACTGTTCTGTGATAAACTCACTCCAATGCTTCTGTTCAAATGAGATTAAAATAAAAATGTGCGCCAACACGTACATTTAGTAAAAAGATTCAGTGTCTATGGGAATCCGTAAAAGTCAAAGAGTAAAAGGAAGGCAATGAAGACGCATCAGAAGATGCATCATACTGAGTTACTCAGCAATGGAGACAATCCCGTTAGGGAGAGGAAGAAAGAACCAAGTGAACCATTAGCCTTGAAGGTATTGGAGAGGTGGCCATATGTGCCCTCCAGAAGCTGGGAGATGGAAACCAACTTGGCAAGCGTGTGGATTGTCAGCATCTAACGAGCACAGATACACATAATATTACTCACCACTCCTGGTCATTTTTATCTCTTAAATTTCCATTTCTGATGTTTGTTAACCTGTCTTTTTTTTTTAGTTTAGAAGCTAAATTCCATAACTACAAACACTGTTATTACTATCATTGTCAGGATCATCACCAACATGCCTAGACTATATTAATAAACACACAAGATGCAAAAGCACCCTTTACTGTAGCCTTCAGTTAGTTTAAACACACTATCAACCTTTATCAGGGCAGCAAGTAAAAAGCAAACACTAGAGGTTATACCTGAGAATTATTCCTAAGCACCAAATTTATCACTAGTAATTCGCACTACTAATTCCAGCAAGCCTCACTTTATTTCCTGCTTATAACACAAACTGGGTAGAAGTGTGGTTAAACCATTTGTCTATACCTTCAGAGAATGCTGCTTTTCCTAAAGTGTATTATGGAATATTTGTCATGGGACAATTTAACTTTTGTGCTCCCAAAGTCGGAAAACTCTAATTATACAGCTCTAGAAAGAGGGAAGAGCAGCACAATCTAATGAGTGTTGAGAAAAAAAGGGTTTCTTGGAATCTCAAGGCCTCCTGATGAATGGTAAATGTTCCACTTACTTAAAAAAAGGGTTTCTTGGAATCTCAAGGCCTCCTGATGAATGGTAAATGTTCCACTTACTTAAGGAGATTCCCCAGATTGAAAAGAGCCCGGTTATGCTGTGGATGGAGCTGGAGAGCCCTCTGATAGTACATCTTTGCCTCTGCTGTGTCTCTCGTCAGTGTTCCGAGGTTGTTCAGGGCACTTGCATGGCGTGGATACAACCTGAAAAGTTAAAAATATTAAGCTGTGATAGTTCAAAAACTTCTTAACTGGGCACAATTTGTTTGTTCTTTTTCCTCCAGGTATGGCATAGCTAAAATGAAACACTGAATTGTTCTTGTACTTGAATGGTTTGTGTCCAATCTTACTGGTTGACTTTTACAATTGAAAAGTATATAATTAGGGCAGGGATGCACATATTTATAATTAAATGACTCTTAATTGGTACAAGAATAAATAGTATATGGATCTACCAGGGTTAAAGACATGTAATAAGATTACTTTCCACTTCCTGTGATAGAAAATCCTCCTTGCGTCAGGTACTGAGTTTCTGGCCTCAGTTTCTGGCCCGGTGGGGCTTCTGACCAGCTCCCTGTGCAGGGTCCACTATTTACACCAGATGCTGAGTGAGCCTTTGGGGTGGAATCTTCATAAACATCTCTTTTTTTGAGATGGAGTTTTGCTCTTGTTGCCCAGGCTGGAGTACAATGGTGCGATCTCGGCTCACTGCAACCTCTGCCTCCCAGGTTCAAGTGATTCTCCTGCCTCAGCCTCCCAAGAGGCGTCACCACCATGTCTGGTTAATTTTTGCATTTTTTAGTAGAGATAGGCTTTCGCCATGTTGTCCAGGTTGGTCTTTAACTCCTGACCTCAGGTGATCCACCTGCCTTGGCCTCCCAAAGTGCTGGGATTACAGGCAGGAGCCACCATACCCAGCCCATAAACATCTTTGGATTGGAGCATTAGTAAGGCTGCCATGACTGAGAAAGGATGATATAAAACATCATCCTATTAAAATAAACTTTACCTCCAAATGCTTCCCCTTCACTTTTTTCTATTTGATCTCATTTTCCCCCTCGTACGGCAATTTGGTTCTACCTGTCCTGGTACAGTCTCAGACAGAAAATACTAAGAATGTAGAACACTTAAAAATAAAAAAACAAAGCCACAATGAAGTCAAAAATAGCATTCCCCATGTTCAAAAGCAAATGTAAAGGAGGATGAGGTAGACATCAGTATACCAAATTTATGCTGATTAAGGTAGGAAGGGAACCAGTTTATTTTCTAAACACAAAACTATAAAGAAGCCAAATCCACACAGCTCCATAATTCAATTGTTTCTGATATATTCAGAGTGGACATAGTTAGCAGTCTACGGGATTTGTTCCATTTCTGTCACCCAGGGTACTGTGAATAAGCCAGTGGAGCTGGCTTTTAATGTAGAAATGCAAAGATAATGCCCAAGTAATAAAAACAGGATCTGTACTTGTCAAGCCCCTTGACAATCAAATGCCATGCTTGCCCCCTGTTCCATACCTTCTAAAAGATCAATTTAATTCTGGGACAGAAGAGGTTCCTATTAAAAGGACAGGAAAGACAAGTTGTAGAGCTTTTTCATCTTTGCTTTACCCAGAGTCTCTTAAGTTTATTTGACCCTTCCCCACTCCCTACAGAACAGCTATAAACATCCCTCAGAACTAATATTTCTAGGAAGGCACTCTGTAATGTTCCTCTTGACTGACAAAGGCTAGAATCAATTCAAATGAATATTATATCCTCCCAAAGCCTGAAAGCCCTAATTATTCACAGAGGCTTTGGAGGCTGATAGGAGAGAAATGTTTAGAGGAAGTCTGGCAGAAAACGCCCTGAGCTAGCACATGCGCTGTTGTTTGCTTCTCTCTGATCGCATTTAATTAGCTCAGACAACATAAGGGTCTCTGATACTGGCCCCGTTACAGCCAACTTCAGTTCCTGGGAGACAAGCGCTTGGTGCTCTCTCTGAGATGCTGTTAGAAGATATGAGGCTATGACGCTGTACCTGTCCCTTCACTCCATGCCCCGAAAAGTGTCCTGTGAAGCTTGTGTCTAAGAATTACCTTGGAAGTGATTACAGAGCACATCACAGCTACGACTCAAATTCTTCTAAAGAAGCTTAGGTTTTTGTTTGCTTTTTAGGTTAAGCAAAGCACTTTAACCCTCAAAAGATTAAAGGGCTGTCCAGTGCACATGGTGAGGACAATTCACATACTCCTTGTTTCCTTTACAACAAGCAGAACAGAAAGCAAATCTGGCACATGTGTCTTCCTTTTCCTTAGAGGAGATAATTTCTTAAGACTTTCTCTGTTCCTTATTTCTTTAAGTCTCTGAGCCCTTGAAATGAACTTCTGAGGTGAAAACACTAAAGAATGGGACAGGATAAATTCAATAAGATCTTCCACCATGGGCTCACCCATGTAAGATGCCTGTTTGCTCTGCATGCAGAGCAGGTCATCTCCAGCAAGTTTTTAGGCCCAACGTCATGAACTTTATATTCACTCACAACCCCACTGCCATTTAAATGAACAGTCATGTATTTCAAACGTCACTGACTTCAGAAATGGCTTTCTCTTTTTTTGTTTCCTTCAAATCAGAAGTAGAATACAAGTCCACCCTGAACTCTTAAAAACTAAAGCGAAGAGAAGTAAAGAGAAACAGAAGCACTATAAGAGAAAAGGCCTGAACTATACCTTGTGCTTTAAGAACCAACTTGCAGCTGCAGAAAAAAATGTGATGCTCAGGAGGAGGTACTAACTATAGTCAGGGAAGAGGCTCTATGTTGGCAAAGAGCCCCAACTCTTCAAGGAAGGGCACTGCTGATATTTACAGGGACTCACTGATTCTATAACCAAGCAAAGCCCACCACCTGGAAAATGTGTAGCTATTGCTTATTCCTGGAAATACTAAGGGCCTGCTAGCATATCCTTTCTCTCTCTGGGTATCTGATGAGGCTCACCTAATCACAAGCAAGCTTTGTATTATTTATGAAACCAAGCTGAATTTCATTAAAAGGATTCTTAATAACCAGGTCAGAAAAAATAGCTTAAAAAAATACGGATGGAAATATTTTCTTAAAACATACTTTTCTATTTACTGCAGACCTAGCAAGTACAAAATTTATTTTCTGTGTTTACTTTTAGCTAAATTTGCATTTGAATGAGCTTGAGTCTAATTCAATCCTGATCTCTCCAGGAAGGGAATTTTCTATTGGAAAGATGAATAATTTAAGAGATGAGTATGTAGCTACATCAATTGTCAGAATAAATTAAGTCCATCTTGACTTTGACTTCTACAGGTATGTTTTACAAATGTCCTGATAGTGGTTATTCCCTTCCCCATGCAGAAAACCTCAACAAAAGATGTGCTGAACTGGAACAGTGGTGATTTTTTCAGGCCTGTTTGTAAGAACACTCACTGGATTTTCCTTCTCACGGTATTCTTCAACATTTGAATTGTTTATAAGGATTCTTTTGCTATTTATTATTATTTTGATGAATCTAATTTTAAAAATTTATTATAAAGAAAATAAGTTAGATTGTTCAACTGTTCTGGGGTACAAGGAAGCTTATTATTTCCTCATCAAAAAAGAAATGTATGGGGCCGGGCAATGTGGCTCATGCCTGTAATCCCAACACTTTGGGAGGTCAAGGCTTGATGGCTTGAACTTAGCAGTTTGAGACCAGTCTGGGCAACATGGCAAAACCCTGTCGCTACCGAAAAATAAAAGATAAAAATAAAAAACAAAAACCAAACACTTACATATAGAGAAATGGTTCTATGAGCTGAAGAACAATTCGTGTTCAAGCATTGGGTAGTTCAGTTTCTGGATAAACACAATATCCATTAAGCATTTTAAGGGTGCTTAATTTTTATCTAGTAGCATTTCCTTAAGTAGAATTAATAGAGCAGGTAGTCAAGGACGTTATTCCTCTCATCTTATGTCTGAAGAATTAGCGTCAGCATATTAGTAGGAGAAAGTCCCTGGGAAGGAACACTTGTCTAAGCCAAAACACAGAAGGTGGGACAAAAGAAAATGAGTTCCAGAGGACCCAGGATATGTAAAAATTACTTTAAATGTCTAAAGTCCTTTCTCAGACATTGTCTCATTTACCCTTCAAAATTCCTTCAGTAGAATTACTGTAGTATTTATTTTATAGTCAAGGAAAGGGAAATGGAGAAATTAAGTAAATAGCAGATTATGAAAAAAGCCATCTCATTCATTTGAGCCTAGGAGTTTGAGGCTGTGGGGCGCCAATGATGGTATCACTGCACTCCAGCCTGGGAGACTGTGAAACGCCATCTTTTAAAGAAAAGAAAAGACATCTCAGGGGCACTTGTGTTAGGAAGGCAGCTGGCTCCTGTAAATCTGTTTTCAAACTTCATTTGTCATTCAACATTCAGCAAATAAACATACTGCTACAAATTACAGCTTCCATTTGGAATAATTCTCCTTTTCATCTTCTTGTTTCTTTGGCTAAATCATTCAGCTATGATCTTATAGGAACTAGTTCTCAGTGGCAGAAGTGAAATAAACTCAATACCCAGAAAGCTTGGCTACTCAGAATCTTCACTGCAAAGAATTTGTCTTCTGCCATAAAAAATAATCATGGTATCTCTGAAAAGCACAGTATTATAGAAAGCTATTTGGGATTAACAACACTCAGTAAGTGTGTAAGATGTACATTCAGGCTTTCTGATTTACCCTTCTTAGGCTTTAACCTCAACTATAAAGGGCCATAGACATAAGCTGTACGTGAATAAAATCTAGTTTTCAATTTTATGTCAGTTATTTACTTCAAATTTTGTACAATGTGTTCCAAAGTTAAGAATGCTGTTTGCTTTTCATTATCTGAGTGCCTTATGGCATTTAATTGTTCAAAAAATATTGAATGATGTGCTCTAGTTTGCAATTTCCTTTAAGAGTATACACACCCTGATTTATTTTCAGGGCGTGTATACTTGTCTGATTTTCATACCACACATTAATTTATTTGAGGTTAACTAAGCTAAGGTCAGATGTTTATTTTTTATTTCCTTTTGAGAAAATAAGAGTCAAAAAGAAAAACATGACTGAGAAAAACATTCCACCATAGAACCTGAATTCCACTGGACTGAAAAATCTACAAAATAATCTTCATTTCAGGAGTTGATAGCGTTATTTTCAACCATATTAGTCTGTAGCAATTTAGGTCATCATGTTACTAAACAGCACTTGAACAAAAGTGATCATTTTGTTGGTCTGCTTGTTTAATTGTTTGAAATTACCGTTAACACCTAGCAAACGAGTCCTACCACTTCCATCTTACACTGTACTTCTGATCCACTACAGATAGCCTTGGGAAAAAGCCTCAAATGCAATTCAGGGAAATGTGACGTGCTCTCCAAGAGGGGCCAGCTAAATCAACTGACCTTGCACAATGGATGACCTCCAATAGTGATCTAAAAGGACTCCTCCCAGTCAATTTCCCAAGACTATGTAGAGTAAAGCTGTGGCTCTTGAGTGCCCTTAGGAAATGAATCATTTTAAATGGCTGAATCTGATTCCTGAGAATTTACTGCTAGCGGTTGGGAAGTTTACTGAATTAAGTATTTCTCTATTCCTTTAAATAGAAATGGTGAACATAATTAACCTTTCTCAGGGGCTTGGAGTGAACTTTGTTTTTTGTGGCAGGATGGATAGGAAACTGCTTTGCTGGAGTGGAAAAATAACTGGATTTGGAGTCAGAAGCCATGGGAGGCATTCTTACTATGTGATTTTTGGATTTATGTCTGTGGCTTAGTTGGTTTCTCTAAAAAAGTAAGCTTAATAATATATTGACCTTCTCTGTGAACAAATGGGCTTCTACATGAACAAATGAGATGGTGGGTATAAAAATATCCATCATCACACCTGTTACACTACATACATTTAATATTTTGGGGTCAGCTGCAGGACCTCTGGGTGGTTTAACTGGCTCCCTCTGTAGCCCTAATGAACCCATGTCAGGCTGAAGCAGCCAGTTCTCCTTCCTCACATGGATTTTTCATCCTATGAAAAATCACTCTCTTTACTGTTGCTGAGCGCTTTCAACTTGCTCCCATCCGTCAAAATTACATCCATCATTTCTTCATCACTAACCTAGTGAACACTCAAGTCATTCTGTATCCATCTGCTTCTCCTATACTGAGAGTTCTCAGATGTGAAGAACAAATAACCCTCTCCATTTTAAGAATGTAGGAATGTTTTTGTCAAGCACTCCCTCCAAAGCCTGTCAATCCTTCATCATCTGAAGCAAATGATCCCCATAGGCACCAGAGCAATTTTCTCCAAGTTTTTCCAATATGCTCAACACCAAATGGAATTCCAGACATGTGTAATTGAAAAAGCAATATCCAAGGGTATAAGGACATTCAAAATCCTGTGTGGTTCCTGTATGACAGATCGATGCACACCTGGGATCCTTGTTGCACTAACACTTCCTGGCATGAGTGCACTCTGGTTGATGAATTCTCTCAGAGAAGAGACAATGGTGGGCAGGAAAAGTGTGTCTGTATTCCTAATTAATAACTGCCAAGGAAGGAGATCATGAGGAGTGGGGAGGAGAGTGGGTACATTTTGAATATCCACTGCAGGAACTGGGTAGCACTCCTGGTAGATAATGGTCAGGAGCTAGGGGTGTGAAGCATCTCGCAATGCATATGACAGTTCTGCATAAAGGAAAGTTGTAATGCAAAATATCAACAGCCCTGCCATCGACAAACACTGCTTGTCCTTATGGAGTTGTCCTCTGACTCCAAGGGCCCTGTGATAGAGATTTTATGCATTGTGTTTGTCCAGTCTTCCTTTTCACAGACACTTATTAAGCATGTACAGTGTGCCAGGCTGTCTGCTGTGAGCACACAGCAGTAAAGAGAAAGCTGTCCTTGCCCTCAAGAACTGTGGTAGAAGAAAGACAGGAAGACCAACGGACTCTAAGGCACTGTAAAGAGAGCAGACAGAGCAGTAAAGCTGAGCCGGAGCTGACAAGAGCATTGTGTAGGAGGGCAAGTGAGTGGCGCCAGAAGCTCTCACCAAGGTTTTTTCCAGGAGCAATGATGCTTTACTGTGAGGGGCGGCAATAGAGGGGACTGAGAGTGCAAGGGAGGGGTAAGAGCAGGAAGAGGAAGGAAACAGTTCCAAACAGAGAAAGCAAAACCAAACAGAACTTGAGAAACTGAAGGGATTTTATTCTGGCTGAAGTACAGAACAGAAGGGAGAAACATAAAGGACAGGGAGCAGGTTTTGGGGAGAAGATGGCCAGTTGAGTTTGAGGTGCAGAGGGCAATTTGTGGAAATGTTCAGCTGGGTAGATCATCAGGGGAAAGATGATGGTGAAGTCATGGATTTGAGGGTCAGCCAGCAGACACACAGATGCTAACTGAAGCCTTTGGGACTGAAGAAACCCCTTAGAAAGCAAAGTTTGAGAAGAGAAGAAGGTGTAGGGAAGGAGGAAAGGGTACTGAGAACTCTTCCATGAAGGGTTGGTGGAGACAGGACAGTCTAAAGAGCAGAAGAAGCAAGACAGCATGGTGTCACAGATGCTAAAAAAGAATTACTTTAGAGAGGTGGGAGTGGTCAACAAAGTCAACTCCTGCTAAGAGTCAGGTAATTTGATGCTCAAGCGTGGTCCATTGGATTTATCTGCATGGAGGTAGCTGGTGACTCTGGGGAGAGGAATTTCAGAGGTGGGGAGGGAACTGATGTCAGAATTTAGCTGAGTGAGTAATAGGAGAAAATAAGGAAGACAGTGCAACTTTCTGGGAAGTTTTGACACTTGAAAAGTAGGATGGAGATAAGGAAGTACACAGATGAATGGCAGGGGGAGGAAAACAAGAGATACACAGAGGCTCCTGTGTTTGTTTGATGGTGGTAGGAGCAACTCGAGAATATTTAAATATTAATGGGAAGATGCCAGGTGAAGGACAGGGAGCAAAGGATTTAAACAGAGGATTATAAATAAGATCTCTGAGAAACTGGGAATTATGGAATCTTGAGCAGGAAAGAAGATATCAGCCTTAGGGGCAAAAAATGAGCAGGGTAGTAAGAGGAAAATCTGAATCAGTCAGGGTTCTCCAGAGAAACAGAAGCAACAGGATATGTATATTTACATTTACGGAGAGATTTATCTTAAGAACTGGCTCTCATAATTGTGGAGGCTGGCAAGTCCAAAATCTGCAGGGTAGGCTGGCAGGCTGGAGACCTAGGGAGGAGCTGCAGTAGGAATCCAGAAGGCAGTCTGTGGGCAGGATTTCCTCTCCTTCCAGGGAAGTCTGTCTTTTTCTGTTAAGGCCTTCAACAGGATGGATGAGGCCCACCCACATTCTGGAGGATAATCTGCTTTACTCAAAGTCTACTGATTTAAATGTTAATCTCATCCAAGAAGTATCTTTGTAGGAACATCTAGAATAATGTTTTATAAAATACCTGGGTATCTTGTCCCATCCAAGCTGACATGAAATTATCCACTACAAGTCTACCTCTTGTCAGTCTGGCACCCAAGAAGAGGAAAAGATAGAAGTAATTTAGGATCTTCTGCTATTGATGGCAATTAGATTTTACATTATACCTCAGTTACCTTTTTAAAAATTCTAGGTAATTCACATACTTTAAAAACACAGTGTAAGTCCAGGTGCAGTGGCTCATGCCTGTAATCCCAGCACTTTGGGAGGTCAAGACAGGCAGATCACATAAGGTCAGGAGTTTAAAACCAGCCTGGCCAACATGGTGAAACCCTGTCTCTACTAAAAATACAAAAATTAGCTGGATGTGGTGGCAAGTGCCTGTAATTCCAGTTACTTGGGAGCCTGAGGCAGGAGAATCGCTTGAACCCAGGAGGCAGAGACTGCTGTGAGCTGAGACCTCACCACTGTACTCCAGCCTGGGTGACAGAGTGAGCCTCCATCTCAAAAACAAAAACAAAAAAACACATTATAAAGATGTTTCTATGTAGCATTGTTCCACTCAACAAATATTTACTCAGTGCTATGTTCCTGGCACTCTCCTCGATGCTGGGGATAAGGATAAAGATTTCTGGTTTCATGTGGTTTACCAGGGAGAGGAGGCACACAGACGATTAACTGAACAATAGGTGGGTATAGGGGAGGGTGATAAATGGAGAAAAATGAAGCAAAGGAAGGGAATAGGGGATACAAGTGGTGCTTGCGCTCTTCTGTGGGGTGGCCCAGGGAGGCCTCATGGAGGTGATGACATGCATGAGGAGTGCTGAAGGGTGTGAGGGAGGCAACCATTGAGGGAAGGGGTTCTGGGAGGAGAGAACAGAGCACAGAACCCCTGAAACAGGAAGGTGATGTGGCTGGCATGCATGTGCCTGCAGCCTGGTGTGACTGGAGCTGAGTAAGCAAGAAGAGCAGCAAGTAAGTGGTGGTTCAGGGAAGTAAGAGGGCAGGTGGTGCAGGGTGTGCATGGAGGCTGCTGCAAGGTCCCTCTTTCCCTGTGAGTGAGGTGGGGGTGGCTGGAGCCTTCTGAGCTTCAGATTGCTGCTAGTGGAAATCCCTAGGGC
Organism: Sapajus apella; assembly: GCF_009761245.1. NCBI lineage: Eukaryota > Metazoa > Chordata > Mammalia > Primates > Cebidae > Sapajus > Sapajus apella. Next base: position 1,263,757 of record NW_022437123.1, on the reverse strand, counting down.
TGCTACATTGAGAACAGACTGAAGGGAAGCAGGACAAAGGTGAAAACGACAACGCCAGTTAGGAGCACAGTGCTAAGGTCTAGGTGAGAGGCAGGAGGACAGCGGAGGTGGAAGGAGGTGGCTGGATTCTGTGTGTGTCCATCACATTTACTGAGGGTGCCATTGCCCACATTGCTTAAGGATATTGCTTTAAGCCTTTTATATGGATTATCTTGTAATCCTTCAATCCTATGAGGTAGGCAGCTTACCTAACCTCACTTTTAACAGAAAATCTCAACCCAATTTTGCTAAACATGCCATTATTTACTTATACAAGAAATTCCAGCTGTTGTGGTGGGTGCTGTCTTGCACCATCCCGAGTTTTCCATTAAGGCGGAAGTTCGTATATCCCCAGCTGCTAGGGGTGTTGGCTGCTGACAGCTCAGAGTCCAGCTTCTCTCTGGGCATTGCTCTCAGGCTCAGGGATTTGCCTCCCCAAGGCTACACTCCCGTTCTGGATGCAGCACTTGGTTGAAAGGCTGAGGCCTCTGCTGGAACTGCCTTCCACTCAACATCTCTCTCCTGCTGCCCTGGTGTTCCTGAGGTGCTACTTAACAAACTTCCTGCTTGCAAAGCTCTGCCTTGGATTCTATTTTCTGGGGAACCAGACATAAGAGAGTTTTTAAAATGAACAAGTTGTCTAAAGCAAACAAAAGGTAGCCACAGAGAGTGAAACATTTCTGAAAATAAATTATGGAGATTTCATTTTGAAATTCAGTTCATAAGTATGGCCACAATGTGATTTAAATTCTAGGTGTTTTTTTTTTATGAAATAATGTTTAATTTCCTGAACTTATGAATAAAACTGCCAGATTTAAGTAACACAGCATATATATAGTGAGAAAGTAATTTCATCAACAAGAAGAAACAAAAGTAGTTTCATGTCTACTTGTGATATTAGAAAGCATATTTGAACTTTTATACATGAAAATACCACACTGGCTGAAGAACACATCTCCATTTGTTAAACATGGCTAACAAATGGTATTGAAATTTTAGTTCCTTCCAGAAATAAACAGCAACTGGTTTCCAAGTCCACCTGTAGTCATGAGAGAGTTATCTTAAATGTTCACTTAAAATAGGCTGTGTGAAGGACTTTCTAAAATACTCACTGACTCCTGATTTTTAAAACATGTTCAAACTTCACCCCAAGCTGTGCCTTAGGGTCTGCCTTATTTTTCTGTTTGAACATGACATAAAATAGTTTTATAAGCAGCATTATTAAAAGAAATTATAATAAAGTAGTCTTACTGATATACTCAAGACATAGCGAACAGTGGTTAATTAGACATGCTTAGATTTATTTAGCTTCAAATGATAGTTTATTTATTTAGATTCTAATGATAGTTTATTTATTTAGATTTTAATAATAGTTTCTTTGGTACTCAATCCATTATTACTTTCTTTGTCTACATACATGTATTACAGTCTAATGCAATGTCCTTACAAAGTTCCTGTGATCCACACAGGAGGGAATAAAAAGAATTATATCAGTAGGCACTATTATCATAACAAGTCTCTACGTTATACACTAAACATTCTAATAAGAAAGATTTTAGTTCTATTCCTTCCCATGTGTTAGACAATTAAATAGTGAATGGAGATTTCTTTTGTATGGGAGCATTAAGAGCACAATGCAAAATTTAGTTATACCAGGAGAAAAGAGCCTGGTCTTGCCAACTGATAAAATTTAAGTGTGAAAAGGAATTGTTTCTCCCATCCAAGTACTAACCAGGCCTGACCCTGCTTAGCTTCTGAGATGAGATGAGATCGGGCACATTCAGGGTCATATGGCCATAGCCAAAAGGAGTTATTTCTATGGAAAATAAGTAAATACTCTGAAAATGTTCAAAAAAATCACTGTTGAATTAGATGTGAGTGAAATAATTGTAAAAGACTGGAGGAGAAAAACAGAAAAATCTCAGTCTACTCAAATTACTTTGCAAATTTCTTTACGTTTTTATTCCAATTTTAAATATCAAAACTGATACTCATAGCAATGAATTATGGAGGTGGCTTTTGCAGATTCTAATCAGAAGATTCTTAAAGAGAAGGACTTGATGTGACATCAGAAGATTGGTGAATGGATGTACATTTGAAATTTTAGGGGGAAATAAAATAACAGTTTGCTTAATTTGTTTTATGATTCTCCACTTTTAACTGACTTTTTAAGCTATTTAACAAAGTACACACATGGAAAGTACACATCAATATCTTCACTTTATTCAGGGAGTATCACTATTTCTCTTTTGGGGCTTATTAGCTGATGCATTTCTTGGGAGTTTTTGTGTTGGAAGGGCTGAATTGTTAGATGATCTCTGGACTTTGTACTCCCATCACACGAGGTGGAACGTTGGAAACCTTCTCCAGGATAACTAAATGGTCAGAGAGCTCTGGAGGCATATGGCAGATCTGCCAGTGGTTTTCCAAATCTCCAACACAGAGAATCCCAAGCTTTACATTACTGTAGGAGGTATAAATGTGAGAGCTGCCCCTCACAGCAAAGCAAAGCTAACATTTGTGTTTGTTGAGGATTTAAGAAATGAGCTTTGACATTTTTCTTTGATGATTTGGATCTTAAACCGAATACACGATCTTAGATGCAATATTTTCCAGGGGAGATTTCCCTTATGCTACAGAAATATTATAAATGAGGTAAAGAGAAAGAAGCCAGTGTTTGTTTTTTTCTTCATTATTCAAAAAACAAAAAAAGTTTAAAAGAAACAGAATATTCATGCCATACGTAATCACTAACTTATTATAGTGCTATTTTTAGCACTGAAAGCCAGCCAAAAACAGACTGGTACAGGTACAACCTTTATGATTAATTTCCCCATTGCCTTTGAGAGCTATTCAGTCATTACAGCAGTAATGGATAATTGCTGGAATTGATCTCAGATAATAGCGCCTTTAACCTTGCATTTCCCTAATCACTCTCTTTCTTGCTGTGTGCAAATATGGAAAACATCAGATGCTCGAAAGTTGAAGTAGAGGTGGAGCAGCTGGGAGGGAGAGGAATCCCTGTCTCAGCAACTTCCACCAAGAAATAGCAACATCAAAATAAGGGCAATCTTCCAGTCACCAAGGATAAATAATCATCAAAATGATGAACAGCTCTGGTATTTTCCTTTTCCCTCTAACACAAAGAGTGACAATTTATTTCTTTAAAAAACAAAACAAAACAAAAATACCCACATCCGTTGAAAATTCGCCACAGAGTTATCCACATGAAAATGATGATATTTTTAACCAGAGGTATTTTGAACCTAGTCTGAGAGCATAAACTACTTCACTAATTACTATATATTTATAGCTTTAATTGTTTTTCCCAATGTCTCAAGGGACATATTTCTTCCAGAGGCACAGTTTCTGAAGCAAACATTTATTTGTATTGTTTCACAGCAAAGAAGCGGAAGTACCAAACCAGCTACTATAACTCTGTAAAATCAACTGCCAGAGAATTTTAATTTATACCTTTGCTCAAAGCTGTGCCTGAGGGTCTGCCTTATTTTTCTGTTTGAACTTGACAGAATATAGTCTGTTATAATAAATTCAATTAAAAAGATACTGATACACTTCCTACCGATCATGTAAGTTTCAGGCAAACCTACTGGTCTTTTCTTCCCTTCAAGAATGCTATCTAAAATTGTTAAATGTTAATTAACTATTGAAGACAAAATATACTTTATATGTACCCTTGAAGGAATATGCCTTTTTAAAAATGACATTTCCTCATTGCACAAGGAATAGATATTCATTGTTGGAACATCTGGAACACACAAGAAAATATAAAGAAAAAAATTAATCTATAATCTCACCCACCAGAGATAAGCATTATGAACATTTTGGAAACTGTCATCTAATGAAAGAATATAATTCTTGATTAAATCTTAAAACTACCTTCTATTCTATAATAAAAATCTTCTATTCTTCAACAAAAAGCTTTGGTACAATTATTCCTCTGGAACTTATATTTCTTGTAACATTTGGGAAAATATTTGATAGCAAACTTGATATGTATGGTTTAAAACTTCTGCCATATTAGGCAGCATTGGGTGGCTCACGCCTGTAATCCCAGCACTTTGGGAGGCCAAGGTGGGCAGATAACTTGAAGTCAGGAGTTTGAGACCAGACTGGTCAACATGGTGAAACCCTATCTTTACTAAAATATAAAATTTGGCCGAGCTTGATGGTGCATGTCTGTAATCCCAGCTATGTGAGAGGCTGAGGCAGAAGAATCGCTTTAATCTGGGAGGTGGAGGTTGCATTAAGCCAAGATTGTGCCACTGCACTCCAGCCTCTCAAAAAAAAAAAAAAAAAAAAAAAAAAGAAAA
>NW_022437123.1:1258411-1259284 GCF_009761245.1 Sapajus apella | reverse complement strand
CCTGTATAAACAGAATGACACTGACTGTGAAAATAAGCCTGGAGACAATCCTAGTGGACACTTTAGTGAAATGCATGATTTGGTTGGTAGATGTTTTAAACATATTCCAAAGTGAAACAGTTTCAGAAAACTCAACCAAATGTAGGTAGCCAAACTGTGGAGGCATGAAAACATCTTCAAAAGTTTTCTGTGAGCATCACAGTATTGAATAAAAGAGAGGATTCACCTTGCTTTATTTTGTCCATAATTGGAGATTGCCAGGCTATATTTAGTTGTTATATCTCCATGTGTTGGAGATCAAGTACATTTATTATCTGGGATGTTTGACAGGAAACCATTTTGAAAGTCAGAGCTGCAATTCAAAAGAGAACCTGAAGCGGAAGTACCCAAACAGCTACTATAACTGGATGGTTGGGTACTTCCCACTTCTGATACGAGGAGATTGCTGCCAGTAAGGAAGAACTCAAATTTTTTGTTTCTCTTGAAGCCACATCTAAGGATATGTTTAGTATTCTCTCTTTCATTGGAAGACTATAAGGAGAATGTTAATACGCACATGCGTGTGCACACATACACACGCACACACACACACACACAATATTAATGTATCCCCAGCATAGTAATCTGGAGGTTGTGTGTGTGTCTTGTCATCATCTTCTTTCTATTTAATACAACTTTCAGGGCATTTCATTTCTATACTCAAATGTTTTCATGTAAATACTTTCAGGCATGAGATGTCCAGGGCTTTCTATATGCATACCATTAAAATTCATTGCAATAATATCATGAGAACTTACCAGTATGTTTTTGACAACCAGCTCTTGTTCGCATGTGTATATATATATATATATGTATATTCAATATATATATATA